>NW_026128671.1:0-102286 GCF_022985175.1 Labeo rohita
TTTGCATGAAAGACACTGGGAGTAGTCTGTTTTCAGTATTTTCTGATCTTGATGGCTGTCTGTCCTGTTGTTAAGAAAACAATATTTTTTCCTCTGTGATTTCTTACCTCATGTTTTAAATATCTAACATCAAAGCAAGTAAGCCAACTGTTGAGCAATTAGTCATCAGTCCTGGCCAGTAATTGATGATCTTTCTGTCATGTTGGGTGCCATGTTTCATGGTATGGTTTTAAAGTATATATATGAAAAAAGTTCTTTGCTCAAGGCAATATCAGTGATGGATCTGGTGCCAGAGAAACTCTTCAGGTGGTCTTTCCTTTCTTAATAAAACATATTCTCAATAAAAGCTTTTAAACAACACCATGACCCTGAATTCAACTCTGAACAGACGTTCCCCTTCAGGAACTCGAGCTGCGTCGAAACACCATGGGAACGCCTCCAGCATGACCACGCTCTGAAACACGTGTGCAAACAGTCCAATGGAGAAGCAAGACGTCACAGGCGGGGTGACGTAGAGACCAGGAAGCTTAAAAGCACGTGCAGTGCATGCAGCCGGCAGCTTCTGTCTTTCAGCAAGCGCTCTGTGTGTGTGTGTCACTCTGTTTTTTGTGCTAGTTCGCACAGCTTTTATTTGAGAGTGTCACTATGTCCTACAAAGCATTCTTACGTATATAAGCAGCGGCATTTAGACTGTGTGCTCCTCTCTGCCTGCGCTATGTCGGGTGGCGATACACACAGCCTATTTGTTGTCTGTTTGGGAACGAAGCATGGGAGTCAGTTCTCGAGGGAGCTGACTGCCCGCGTTTGCGTTCCCCGCGGCTCAGCTTCCGCTTCTGCTGAGGCAGGGCGGCGGCCGTGATCATGGGGATCGCATATAGATCTACGGACGGGTTAGAGACGGGTCCTCCCTATCTCTGCCTTTCTCTCTAGATCTAGCGCTCTCTTTCTGGGTTCCGAAGCCCGCGCTGCGGTACTTCCCCCTTTGAATGAGAGCTCGCAGCGAAGCAGGCTGTGTCAGCTCCCGAGGGGGCTGACTGCCCGCACTCTCGCTGCGCACGCTTCATTCCCGGAGGGCTCTCTTCGAGGAGGGAGCCCTCGTGAACTTCCCCGCGGCACGGGTCCCGCTTTTGCCGAGGCAGAGCAGCGACTGCGGCCGTGGGGATTGCACATATAGATCTATGGACGAGTTAGAGACGGGTCCGCCCTATCTCTGCCTTTCTCCCTAGATCTAGCGCTCTCTTTCTAGGTTCGGAAGCCCGCGCTGCGGTACTTCCCCCTTTGAATGAGAGCTCGCAGCGAAGCAGGCTGTGTCAGCTCCCGAGGGGGCTGACTGCCCGCACTCTCGCTGCGCACATATAGATCTACGGACAGGTTAGAGACGGGTCCGCCCTATCTCTGCCTTTCTCTCTAGATCTAGCGCTCTCTTTATGAGTTCGGAAGCCCGCGCTGCGGTACTTCCCCCTTTGAATGATAGCTCGCGGCGAAGCGGGCTGCGTCAGCTCTCGAGGGAGTTGACGGCCCGCACTCTCGCTGCGCACGCTCCCTTTTGGAGGACTCTCTTCGAGGAGGGAGTCTTCGTGAGTTTTCCCGCGGCACGGGTCCCACTTTTGCCGAGGCAGAGCGGCGACTGCGGCCGTGGGGATCGCAGCATAGATCTGTGAACGGGTTAGAGACGGGTCCGCCCTTTCTCTGCCTTTCTCCTTAGATCTAGCGCTCTCTCTCGGGGCTCGGAAGCCCGCGCTGCGGTTCTTCCCCTTCTGAGTGAGAGCTCGTGCTGCTGCGGCTGTCTTTCTCCGAGGAGATTGATGCTGTCCGCATATGAGCTGACTGCATATTAGATCGCTCGTTTCTTCCTGCTCTCGCTTTTAAAGAATAAATAAATAGCAAGAACGGGGATTCAAGCAATTTATGTGTGGTTTGTTCGGGAGCTGAGCATGTACAGTCCGCCCTTGAGAGGGCAGGCTGTGTTCATTCATAAATTTATTTACTACACTCTCACCCTGTACTTTCGCTAAGTGTGTGGCCAAAAAAAAAAAAAGTGGCTGCCAGGGCATCTACATACTGAACCTTATTGACATTTTGTCAATATTAGCTCGTTCTGAGCATGGGCGGTGCGGCATCGAGATGTCGTCCTCGCCCATATGAAAGAACTGGGGTTGTGACTGAACGCAGAGAAAAGTGTGCTTTTTCCATTACAGAAAATCACTTATCTAGGCGTGGTGTGGGATCAACCACGATGCAGGCATGTCTATTTCCTGCTCGGATCGAGTCATCCTCGCGGCAGTCAAGAGAGTGAAAGTAGGCACTCACTGTGAAGCAGTTTCATAACTGCTGGGTCTGATGGCAGCTGTGTCCAACGTGATAACTTTTGGCCTGCTGTTCATGAGACCCCTGCAGTGGTGTCTCAAGACCAAGGGGGTTCTCCCTGAGGGGAAACCTGCTTTGCATGATCAAGGTCACGCGGCGATGCCTACGTGCCTTGGATATGTGGAGAAGACCTTGGTTCTTGTCTCAGGGCCCGGTGCTGGGAGCTCCTTGTCGCCGCATATGCTAGCAACGGATGCGTCCCTCATTGGTTGGGGAGTGGTCATGAGTGGCCCCCCTGCCCGTGGTCTGTGGAGCAGTCACCATCCAGTTTTGAGATGCTGGCATGTGTTTCAGTTACTGAAACGCTTTCACCCAGACCTATGAGACTATGGTCCTGACTCCTATGGTCCAGGACCTCCGAGGGCAGGCCCTACTGGGGAAGGGCGTGGTCCACCGCATTCTTCGGTGCCCGTCTTTCCTCGGTGCCCTCGGGAGATTAGCCTGCCAACCCTGCCGGTGCTTCAGGGCGCAGCAGTCTCCAGCGAGCCCACACCTCAGTCTTCCGCCCGGAAACGTAGCGGAGCTGGGGGGCTCGCCACCCCTGCGGGGGTCTCTACAGCAGCTAGTTCGGCTGTCTCCTGCCGGTCATCCGTTACAGGACTAGCAGCTCATACCAGAGGCCAGTCTCGAGAGACTGGTTCCCTTAGTAGATTATTTGGCAGCGTGGAAACTACTGCCAAATGTATCTGCTTGGGTCCTGCGCACTGTAGAGCGAGGCTATCGCATTCAATTTGGCGCTCCGTCACCACCTTTCAACGGGGTCTCCACTGTGGTGAGCCCCGAGCAGGGTCTGGTAATGGAACAAGAAGTAGATACTCTCTTGAGGAAGGAGGCCATTGAGGTGGTCCCTCCTCACGTCAGGGAGTCCGGGTTCTACAGCCGGTACTTCGTTGTTCCAAAGAAGGATGGGGGTCTGCGTCCCTTTTTTAGATCTGAGACTACTGTGATTGAAGTTCAAAATGTTCACTTTCAATCAAGTAGTGTCACAGATCAGGTCCGAGGACTGGTTTGTGACAGTCGATCTAAAAGACGCATACTTCCCTCCTTCCTCAACACAGGAAGTTCCTGAGGTTTGTTTTCACGGCCGAAGCTTACCAGTATCGGGTTCTTCTGTTCAGCCTTGCACTCTCCCCCCGCATTTGAAAGAGCTGGGGTTGAGACCTAACGCCAAGAAGAGTGTGCTGTCTCCATTACAGAGAACCACTTATCTAGGCGTGGTGTGGGATTTGACCACGATGCAGGCACGTTTGTCACCTGCTCGGATCGAGTCGATCCTCACTGTAGTCACGAGAGTGAAAGAAAGCCGGTCACTCACTGTAAAGCAGTTCCAGCGACTGCTGGGTCTGATGGCAGCTGCGTCCAACGTGATACCTTTTGGCCTGCTGTACATGAGACCCCTACAGTGGTGGCTCAGGACCAAGGGGTTCTCCCCGAGGGGAAACCGGTTCTGCATGATCAAGGTCACGCGGCAATGCCTACGTGCCTTAGACATGTGGAAGAAGCCTTGGTTCCTGTCTCAGGGCCCGGTGTTAGGAGCTCCTTGTCGCCGCGTAACGCTAGCGACGGATGCGTCTCTCACCGGTTGGGGTGCAGTCATGAGTGGCCACCCCGACCGCGGTCTGTGGAGCAGTCGCCATCTCACTTGGCACATCAACTGCCTGGAGATGCTGGCCGTGTTTCGAGCGTTGAAACACTTTCTCCCGGACCTAATAGGCCGCCATGTGTTGGTGCGCACCGACAACACAGTGGTGGTCTATTACATCAACCACCAGGGAGGTCTGCGTTCGCGCCCCTTGTTCAAGCTGGCGCACCAGATCCTTGTGTGGTCCCAGGACAAACTCCTCTCGCTGAGAGCAGTGCATGTGCCTGGGCATCTCAATATGGGAGCAGACATCCTGTCGAGGCAGGGGCCGAGGCCCGGGGAATGGTTGCTTCACCCCGAGGTGGTGAAGCAGATTTGGAGAGTTTTGGCCAGGCTCAGGTGGACCTCTTCGCGACTCAAGAGAATGCGCAATGTCCCCACTGGTTCTCTCTGCTCATCCAGCTCCACTGGGGCTGGATGCCATGGTACAGACGTGGCCGAGGCTTCGTCTGTACGCCTTTCCCCCGATCGCTCTGCTCCCGGGAGTTCTGGAGAGGGTGTGCCAGGACGGGGTCCTTCTTCTATTAGTAGCCCCGTACTGGCTGGCCCGAGCATGGTTCTCAGACCTGATTTCCCTCCTTGACGGCTCTCCATGGGAGATTCCCGTCAGGAGGGATCTCCTCTCGCAAGTGGGAGGCTCCATCCTTCACCCTCGCCCGGAGTTGTGGAAGTTATGGGTGTGCCTCTGAGGGGACACACCTTGTAGCTTCTGGTCTCTCAACCGAGGTTGTTAAGACCATTCTCCAATCCAGAGCTCCCTCCATGAGGAAATTGTACTCCCTGTACTTCACGAAGTGGAAACTTTTCACTTTATGGTGCGGACACCGCCAGCAGGACCCAGTTAACTGCCCAGTTGGTACAGTGCTGGAGTTTCTGCAGGATCGGTTCTCCGCAGGGCTAGCCCACTCCACCTTGAGGGTTTACGTGGCGGCTATTGCGGCCTACCACGCCCCACTTGGTGGCCTTTCAGTGGGCAAAAACCCCCTTATAGTACGTTTCCTCCACTGTGCGCTGAGGCCTTGGCCTCTGGCCAGGTATAGCTTTGCTAAGTGCGGTCGGGATGCTATTTCATAGCTTTGAGTCCTCTGACCCTCCCTTCTTGGGGGTCAAGGCTCTCTTCTCTTAAGTTGGCTTCAGAATGCTGTGGAATGTCCACTCCTTTGACTTTAAGGTTCTTTCCTGGTCTTGTGCCACTTGGCTCTTTTCTCTCGCCCTAGCTGTGCTCTCCCACACTAGGCAGGGATTTGAAGTCTAGTGGCGTGGGCATCTCGTTCCCATAGCGTTTCGACGCAGCTCGAGTTCCTGAAGGGGAACGTCTCAGGTTACGTATGTAACCCCGGTTCCTCGAGGGAACGAGACGCTGCGTCTCGGGCCATACTTCTGGCATCCCTGCAGCGCTTGCTTCTCTATTCAGAAGCTGCCGGCTGCATGCACTGCACGTGCTTTTAAGCTTCCTGGTCTCTACGTCACCCCGCCTGTGACGTCTCGCTTCTCCATTGGACTGTTTGCACACGTGTTTCAGAGCGTGGTCACGCTGGAGGCGTTCCCATAGCGTTTCGACGCAGCGTCTCGTTCCCTCGGGGAACCGGGGTTACATACGTAACCTGAGACGTTTCTGCACACACATATAAATGTAACACTCTCCAGCCTAACAATCACAGTATTACTGGGCTAATGAGACATCAAATAAATATTACATTTATTGTATTATAAACACAATGCATATTTGCCCATATAAGGCTGTTACGAATCTGGTTGGTGACCTGCGGTCCACTCACCACCAGATGTCGCTCTCACCCTATCAGAACATTCAGACTGTTGCACCACACCCCGAACTACATTCCCCGTCATTCAGCGCGCTGATTGGGTCAGCACCTGTGACCAATCAGCGGCGCTATAAAAGCCCCGGTCTTTCCTCATGCAAGCTACGGAGTATTGAGTTGTAGTTATTAGTATTGTTGTTTCCTAGTTCCGAGTTCCCAGTTCCCCGTGTTTAGTTCCCTCGCCTGGACATCTCGTCTCGACTGTCTCGCCGCCTGCCTATTGGACTATTGCTCGTGTCACGGATTCTTCTCTCTCGTCTCGCCCCTTTTCGGATTACGTTCGCCACAGATCGACCCACGCCAGTTTCACGGACTTCTATTGTGCCTCGCCCCAATACACCTGTTTGCCACTGTTTTGACCCTGCCTGTTCGACCATGTTTTTGTCTCGTCCTACCAATAAAAGCTTGCATATGGATCCGCTCGCCTCTCGTCTCACTCACTCTGTGACAAAGGCTTTTCAGTCACACAGTTTTTAAGGTCCAATTCTCGCCATTAACAAACCATTAACTATGACTAATAAACTCCTAATTTGCTGTTAGGTTAGGTATGGGGTGGGATTAGGGATGTAGAATGTGGTCATGCATATGAATATGTGCTTTATAAGTACTACTAAACAACCAATGTGTTAGTAATAGGCACGCTAATAAACAACTAGGTAATAGTGAGATACGGGCCCTATACTAAAGCAAAATAATAAAGCGTTAGACATAATATATTAGCTAAATACATCAAACAATGAAACAGGATAATTGTAATCTTATGTCTATTACACAACAGTATATTCTAGTATACTGTATACAGTGGATTCAGAAAGTGAAAAGAGGGATTATGTCCAGTCACCTTTGACTATGAACAGAAGGCTGTAGACATGAATTATACAGCAGGTGGTGTTGTGGTTTCCACATGTTAGCACTACAAATTATGGAAATACCTTTAATAAAACCCTAACAAACCTAAATCTGTAAAATACAGAGAAAAATAATAAAACAATGTTGCAATGTCTAATATACTTTGTACTGTAAAGAAGTCCAGAGTACAACATTCAGTGTTTTGATCAGATCAGTGTTGCCATTAAGAACATAAACAGCTGTTATGTAAAGGATTATGTATATCCAGTGGGTTGTTATCACAGAATAAAGCATATATGTTGTGTAAGATTGAAGGGCTTTATTTTGCGATAACAACCGGCTGGATGTACACTGCCCTTAATACATTATGCTTATTACATGGCTACTTGCCAAAAAAACTAAATAATTAGACACAAAATATTGATTGATTGAAATATATTTGAACTCAAAGCTTCTGTGAAGAAAGCAGTTGCAAACCAGACGGTCACACTACTTATTACACAACATTTCACCACATGAATAATTATGTCGAAATTGTCCATCACGTGTGAATTACTGAAGATGTATGAACGGTATAAAAGCATCAGGTTTGTAACATTCTGATAAATACATTCACATACAGCAGACACATCGCTAACACGCTTTAGCTAAAGCCTTAAGAATGAGGGTTACAATCGCAGTTCTTCTGCTTCTGTACAAATGTCTTATATTCGCTCCGAATGCTGCAACAGAACCGGTCTCCTCTGAATTGAGCACTAAAGATGACAACTTTCTTCAGAATAATATTAAAGAGCTGACTTCAGCTTTGCAAATATTCACAGACCTGCTGCAGGAACTTGGAGCAGCAAAAAAAGAAATTACAAGCCACAGAGACACGACTCAACGCTCTGGAAACCAGTCAGCAGAAGCTGATGTCCAGACTTGCCAACAGTGAATCTCAGACTGAGAAAATCAAAATGGAAAACAAAGGTGAGACTGATGTTTTTGATGACCTAACATACTGGCACACAGTTGGTGTAGGATTTACTTTGTAATTATTTGAGAAATCTAAAAGTGATTTCTCAGTGAATTTTGTTTCCAACAAATGGTACGACATTGAATTAAAACAGTGTAGGGTGATATTTATGATTTTTAAAAAGTTATGTTCTCTTCAGACAAACCAAAGGTGGCATTTTCAGCTGCATTAGGATCGGATGGTTTCTTTGGACCAGTTAATGAAGATTCAACACTGGTTTACAAGAATGTCTTCATGAATGTTGGCAATGCCTACCAGCAGGCCACAGGTATTGTTAATCCACACTGCTGAAAACAATATCAACACACTTGTGTAATTCATGTCTACAGCTGTTAAATGGATATATGTGTCTCACTCTTTAACAGGGATTTTCACAGCACCAGTACGAGGAGCTTACTACTTCAGTTTCTTCTACCATTGTTCAACTAGTCATGAGACATGGCTGTACATGTATAGAAATGGAAAGAAAGAAGCGGTAGCAGGACAACACAGTACACAACAGGGTACTCCAGCAAATGGAGGAAATGGCTTAATGCTGTTGTTGGAGAAAGGAGATCAAGTCTATATTGTACTCCAAAAGGATTCATGGATCTGGGATGAAAAGAATGTCACAGTGTTTAGTGGTTTTCTTATTGATGTCATGTAAATAAAATACACCTTGAGAACAAACATAACATTAATGTAACATGTTATGGGTTTACAGGTTAAGATGAAATATCAGGCTACTTAATCCAGTGTCTGTCTGATGTGAATAAAACATTGCAACATCAAAATAACCAGCCTTGAATCAATTTAATCACAAGCTGAATGACGTTTTTTACGAATACACCGAAAGGCCTTTTTACTTGTTAGAAAAGTATAAACTATCAAACTGGTGACAGAAGGCATGTGGCAGATGGTGTGAAACAGGGTTGTTGTTTTTTTTTTAAGTTTTGATCATATTGTTTATTTAGAGGCTTTAGAAATTCATTTAGCAACTATGGCACCATGCACTGTAAAAAACAACCTAGAGAATCTACTCAATAAAATGAGGTAAACTGAGGTAACAATTTACACTCAGTTTGTTTGGGTAGATTCTATCCTATATGTCTGAGTAAAGAATACCTGAATTTATCAGCTAAGACAAACTAAAAAAAAGTAGGTAAAGTCTACACAGCAAAAAGCCCAGTGTTAAATGAACTCTCGCGGGAGTTTGAGTCCATACTCAAGAGTATTCAAATTATTAAAGAAGCCTGATGTTAATAAGCAGAATCACCAAAAGGAGAAAACCTAATTTTGTAAGTTGCCATTATAGTGGTCAGTGTTAGCATTAGTTGGGCTCTTGATCCGTAGCTTTTTAACATTAGCTTTTATTCAACTGTTTAGTTAAACTAGCCAGACAAGCCAAAGAGCAAAAGTCATGCAATGGTGATAATTCTGTTTTAAAATAAACGTAATTTGAGCCACTGAAGCCATTTAGAGTTCTATATCCTTTATTTATTACAACTGCCTTGTGGTTTCACAGCAGCAAAAAAAAATTTTTTTTAATTTTTAATGGACTTCTTACAAGCTCCTTCGATCAAAAAAAAAACTTTCAAAAACTGTTCTTTTAGGCACACACAGACATCATGAATCAGCATATGAATCTCAAAAATGGTGACAAACAGCATATTCAGAAACAGATCAACTCTAAACATCATGGAAATCATCAGCTCATAATTTATTCATGCCACAATGCATGATGGGAGATATGGATGAGTTTTGATTGGCTACAACATACGTTTTTGTTGGTCACCATTGTTGTGATTCTCATGCTGATTGTTGATGTCTGTGTGTCTAAATCTAAAAAATGTTTATATTTTTTCTGGTCAAATAAATTTCAGAAACACCTGTCTGATTAAACCAACATAAACAAAATACAGCTCAATTATTCTGATCACTACTTCATGACTTTGTCAAAGCATAATCAAAACCACAAAATCTCATTTCTTCTGGTTTGTCTGACTGTTGTAACTCAATTACAACACCCAAACAAAATCTAATATTAATAAGTTACTGGTAAAGAGCTAAACTAATGCTAACACTCACCACTATAATGGCGACTTACAAAATTAGATTTTCTCCTTTTGGTGATTCTGCTTATTAACATCAGGCGTCTTTAATAATTTGAATACTCTTGAGTATGGACTTAAACTCCCGCGAGAGTTCATTTAACACTGGGCTTTTTGCTGTGTAGACTTTACCTACTTTTTTTTAGTTTGTCTTAGCTGATAAATTCAGGTATTCTTTACTCAGACATATAGGATAGAATCTACCCAAACAAACTGAGTGTAAATTGTTACCTCAGTTTACCTCATTTTATTGAGTAGATTCTATAGGTGAATATCAGAGGGTAAGTGTTGTAAAGTGGTTTGTTTATTTTATTACCTTTTGTACAGTCTGGTTTCTGTGTTAGCTAATTGAGGATCAGAGGTGGGTAATCCAAGTGCCATGAGTAAAAGTCCTCCCCAGTATTTTGTTCCAATCACCTGGATTTGCTAATTAGCACAGTTTTTCAGCCAGGAGGTCCGAGATTGGACCAAGTCATTCCTTTTGAGTCTCAAACAAGTCTCAAGTAAAATCCCAAGCTCCTAAAGAGTTAAAGTTAATGAGATAATTGAATGATGATTGTGCATTAGTGATGAACACCTGCTGTTAACAAGCAGCATCATTGAAGAAAAGACAAACACAAGAACTACAACTGACTTGAATCAACTGAACAAAACATTTCATCTCTCAAAATCTGATTAAACATCTCCACAAACAGCATCACCAGCTTCACTCATTACTAACCAAACTGACTTTATTTCATGTCTGCAGAATCTCTTATTGAGAATTAACAGAGGTTTAGATGTTGATTTTTTATTGGTCAAGAAAAGAAAAGAAAAAAAAAACAGTGCCACCATAATTGTGGTCAAGGGTTGCTTTAGTTTGTCTCTTGACTCTTGGAGTAATTTAAAGTAATTTCAATACTGTTTTATGGCAAACATTTGTGCATTGCTGAATCAAAAGCTTGCAGCAGATTAGCTCACACTCTCTCCATAGAACTTATTTGGATGAGCATCATGAAGAGGTTTCTCTCTTTGATTTGCTGAATGACAAGCAGCTATTGTAGAGCTACAATTAAAAAAAATCCTCTTAAACAAATGTCACTGTAATGATTAAATATTGGAAGAAAAAAATTGCATTAGCTCAGGCTTTAAGACATGAACACTTATCATATGCTCCTCAACAGTGGTGACAAGTGGAGTTTTTACTATGCTGTTACCCAGCATGAAGTGTTTTGTTGATTGGCACCATTGTTGTGATTCATATGCTGGTTCTTGATGTCTGTGTGTGTCAAAGTTGTACAGATGTTAAAAATGTTTGTATGCATTATACAGGTTTTAATTGAATTCACTGTAACTGTTAGAAGAACACTATGCTTGCATGCTGTAGTTTTGCAGATTCGATAGTGCAAAACCTAAATAAATAATAAGAAAATAAAGTTATTTTGGGCGTGTTCAGGTATGCTCATGATGACCAGCTCACCACATAAAAACAGCTATTAGCTGCTAAAGGTACAGCTCTGATCTCACTACTTTACAACACCTTGCGCATCGTAACAGCAAGATCTAACCCAGGAGACAATGGTCAAGAGCCCAACTAAAGCAAATACTGATCTCCCCAATGGTGACATCATTTTAACCAATAAAACAACAACATCTGATCCTCTGTAATAACAGCAAATGTTCATCACTAATGCTCAATCATCATTCAATTATCTCGTTAACTTTAACTCTTTAGGGGCTTGAGACTTGCTTGAGACTCAAAAGGAATGACTTGGTCCAATCTCGGACCTCCTGGCTGAAAAACTGTGCTAATTAGCAAATCCAGGTGATTGGAACAAAATACTGGGGAGGACTTTTACTCATGGCACTTGGATTACCCACCTCTGTTGAGGATGTTCTGAAAACTATTGTGGTTGACTAGTAGTTTATAACTTTCAGCAATAAGTAGCACATTAATGACATTTAATGATTTAATTTATGTTGGGTGCTTTTACTGTAGAATGTTTTAAGGACAACAGAATATTACAGTAGGTGGCCAACAAGAATGAGCTTTTTGCCGCCTTTGACCACTGAGTGGCATTTTAACCACAAATTATTGAGCCACCGCATCAAACCACATTTTCACAAATAGCCGTCAGCTTTGCCCCGTCGACATGTTTTAATTGATGACCCTTTTTCAGTGGCCTTTTTTCAGTTTCAGCACATGCCCCTCAAAAGATCTGTGCACTGTCCTGTTGCCAAGCATGAAAATATCTCAAAATTTCATACGCTTTTTGCAAAAATATGCAAACACTTACCGGTTAATGTGGATGTCTGTTTCCACCTCTCTCTCTCTCTCTCTCTCTCTCTCACGCTCTCACTTCATGAGTGAAAACTGTAAATATAACAATAATGACAAAATGATGGAAAAATAATGAGCAACTTTACCTTTCTGAGGTCAAATTGAAAAAAATATGTGCATTATGTCGGTTAATCCAGCTGAGAGAAAAAAATACAGCTCAAACTACTGTAATATGATTCACAGGAAAATTTTACTGTAAAATTTCCCGCTATTGTAATTTTACCCATGATGCTTTGCAGATTTACAACAACATACTGTATACATATTCTACAGTAATAATGTTAGAGTGTAGATGTTGTAATGTTACAGAAATGTTTTACAGTGTAGCTTAGTTTATATATGTGCTTTTGTATAATATTCAAAACTAAAAGTGGCCTGTAAGGAACCCAGTTTTACTCAGAATAGCTGATTTTTCCTGACAATAGCTGTTTGAAAATATCCAACTTTAAATGTGTAGCTTTTTATATATAGCCGAGCAACATATTAAATCATGACGGTAAGAATAAAAGGTCAGAATGCAGTCGCACTCTTCATCTGAGGAGAAAGTGAACTCTTCGTCGCTGTCCAGAAGCGTCACCCGAAGTGCTTCTTCACCCGTGTAGCGTGCCATCATTCAAACACACAGAAAAAGTAAGTGAATTGTATGATGAAACCTGTCGTTTTATGCCAGCTTTTCATGATTACCTTTCTCAGCTCAGATAATCTCCATATGAACAGCATGCTCAGTGCGAGGCGGGGTCAAATTGACTATAAAGAGGTGACAGAGGAGAAACTGTGCCTCTTCTGACTTTCATACGGATTACTCAATCAGAGAATATTTGTTTATTTAAAAGTACACATTCAGAGCTTTCTATACATATATTTTATATATCTGTGAGTCATGTAATCACTGAGATTTAGGTTGTTTTATTTATGTAATGTGAAAAGAGATGACAGAGACTGTTAATTTGAAGAAAAAATGTACTATTCTCAACTAGAGGGCGTTTCTAAATCTCTGTTCTCAATAATAACTTTAGACAGTCTGGTTAGCAGAGGTGGGTAATCCAAGTGCCATGAGTAAAAGTCCTCCCCAGTATTTTGTTCCAATCACCTGGATTTGCTAATTAGCACAGTTTTTCAGCCAGGAGGTCCGAGATTGGACCAAGTCATTCCTTTTGAGTCTCAAGCAAGTCTCAAGCCCCTAAAGAGTTAGAGTTAACGAGATAATTGAATGATGATTGAGCATTAGTGATGAACATTTGCTGTTATTACAGAGGATCAGATGTTGTTGTTTTATTGGTTAAAATGATGTCACCATTGGGGAGATCAGTATTTGCTTTAGTTGGGCTCTTGACAATTGTCTCCTGGGTTAGATCTTGCTGTTACGATGCGCAAGGTGTTGTAAAGTAGTGAGATCAGAGCTGTACCTTTAGCAGCTAATAGCTGTTTTTATGTGGTGAGCTGGTCATCATGAGCATACCTGGACACGCCCAAAATAACTTTATTTTCTTATTATTTATTTAGGTTTTGCACTATCGAATCTGCAAAACTACAGCATGCAAGCATAGTGTTCTTCTAACAGTTACAGTGAATTCAATTAAAACCTGTATAATGCATAAAAACATTTTTAACATCTGTACAACTTTGACACACACAGACATCAAGAACCAGCATATGAATCACAACAATGGTGCCAATCAACAAAACACTTCATGCTGGGTAACAGCATAGTAAAAACTCCACTTGTCACCACTGTTGAGGAGCATATGATAAGTGTTCATGTCTTAAAGCCTGAGCTAATGCAATTTTTTTCTTCCAATATTTAATCATTACAGTGACATTTGTTTAATAGGATTTTTTTTTATAGCTTTTTTTTTTATTCAGCAAATCAGAGAGAGAGACCTCTTCATGATGCTCCTCCAAATGAGTTCTATGGAGAGAGTGTGAGCTAATCTGCTGCTGCAAGCTTTTGATTCAGCAATGCACAAATGCTTGCCATAAAACAGTATTGAAATTACTTTAAATTACTCCAAGAGTCAAGAGACAAACTAACGCAACCCTTGACCACAATTATGGTGGCACTGTGTTTTTTTTTTTCTTTTCTTTTCTTGACCAATAAAAAATCAACATCTAAACCTCTGTTAATTCTCAATAAGAGATTCTGCAGACATGAAATAAAGTCAGTTTGGTTAGTAATGAGTGAAGCTGGTGATGCTGTTTGTGGAGATGTTTAATCTCTTTAATTTTGAGAGATGAAATGTTTTGTTCAGTTGATTCAAGTCAGTTGTAGTTCTTGTGTTTGTCTTTTCTTCAATGATGCTGCTTGTTAACAGCAAATGTTCATCACTAATGCACAATCATCATTCAATTATCTCATTAACTTTAACTCTTTAGGAGCTTGGGATTTTACTTGAGACGTGCGTGAGACTCAAAAGGAATGACTTGGTCCAATCTCGGACCTCCTGGCTGAAAAACTGTGCTAATTAGCAAATCCAGGTGATTGGAACAAAATACTGGGGAGGACTTTTACTCATGGCACTTGGATTACCCACCTCTGCTGGTTAGTAATGAGTGAAGCTGTTTGTGGAGTAGTTTAATCATCATCTGCTGAGATTTCAGTTGATTTAATCTAAGGCTGTGACTGTAATTTAGTTGTGTTTCTATTCGGAAAATAACAGCAGAAATACTTTCTGAACTGTGTTCTTTTATTGGTCACACCAAACAGCCCTGATTGTATTTCCTCTTAGTTCTGTTGACCGTTTGCAAACTGTGAACTACTGTCAACTGATTGTGCCAATACAAACCATTTTCTTCTTTCACAAGTTGTAGTGACATTGCCGTTTCAAATCTTCCAATAGAGATGGTTTAAAAGATGGTTTGATGTGTGACATTCCTAGTGAATGAATACAACTGTATTAAAAAATGGCATTTATAATAGGATTTTTTTTCTTGCAGTTCTGCAAAAGCTGAATGTCAGTCCATAAATCAAATAAAGAGAGCACTTCAAGATGTTCATGCAAATTAGCTATAAACAGAGAGTGTAAACTAATCTGCTACTGCAAGCTTTTGATTCAGCAATGCACAGATTTTTGCTGTAAAACAATACTGCAGTTGCTTACAAGCAAACCTTGACCACAATTATTGTGGCATCATGTTTTTTTTTTTAACATCAACATTTAAACCTGTTAATTTTCAATAAGAGATTCTGCAGACATAAAATAAAGTCAGTCTGGTTAGTAATTAATGGAGCTGCTGATGCTGTTTGTGGAGTTGTTTAATCAGATCTTGAGAGATTTAATGTTGTTGTTTTTTTCAGTTGATTTTATCCAAGGTTGTGTCTGAAGTCAGTCGTAGTTCTTGTGTTTGTCTTTTCTTCAGTGACGCTGCTTGTTAACAGCAGGTGTTCATCACTAATGCACAATCATCACTTAATTAGTCACTTGTGTATATTTGTTATCTGTGTCTTGTCATTTGTGATTCTGTCACCAAGACAAATTCCTTGTGTGTAAACACTTGGCAATAAAGCTCTTTCTGATTCTGATTATATTAATAAATATATGAATGAAAGCAAAACAATATTAAAAATCATTATCTCTCTTTAATAATGGTTTAAAAATTATAGGTAAGATATAAATTATCTGATGTGCTGGATCTTATGCTGTTGAACACATTACTGCAGTTTTAAACATAAAATAAATGGCAGAGCTTAGACTCTTGATATAATCAGTTTATCACTTTTTTTTCCTTGCTGTTTTTGCCATAACAAACATAGATACAGCAGCAAAAATAGAAAAGAAAAATGTTGAAAGGACAGGAGTCAAATTGTCCAACTAAAGCAAATGTTTTTCACCATAATGGTGACATAAAACCAAACTATTACAAACAGGCATCAACATTTAAACCTCTGTTAATCTCAACAAGAGCTTTTGTAAATGGATGACAGAAATAAAGTCAGTCTGGTTTATAATAAGTGGAGCTGGTAATGCTGTTTTTGGAGTTATTTAATGACGCTGAAGCTTGACATCGCACACTTTCACTTTCAAGCAAAATTTGACTTCTGAGCAAATTCAAGCTCACATGTGATGGGAAGCTTTATTTGAATGTTAGTGGATAATGTTGTAACAGTGTTATCGATATCAATTTAGTAGAACATTCTGGGAACAAAACTAAAACTTTCCACTGAAAAACATTACCAGAATATGAAGCATTTCTAGCTGGAAAATACTATTAAAATAAAAGCAATACGTAATTTAGTATAAAATAATTACAATCCTCTATCTCAGCTTCAAAGGCTGTGTCTTGTTACTTGTGCCTAAAAGAGCATTTCCATTCAAGTTCTACTGTCATATGTAAATACATGCTACTGTATTAAATTCAGATCTGTTAGTCACAGGGCTATAATAGAACACATACTATTGAAAATGAAACCAATGCATGAAGTAGTTTAAAATAAATACAATCATCTCTCTCAGCTTCAAAGGCTGTGTCTTGTTACAGATTTAACAAAGAACATTTTGCAGTAGTTTTCATTGTCAAAAGTGATGTAGAAGTCACGCAACGCTAGTTACGCATGTAACTGTGGTTCTGTGAATTCCGGATGACCGCCAGAGGCAGTATGAATACTTGATAGGTCGAGAAAATATACCAACAAAGTCACGTAGTGACGTATGCTGAGCTCTGGGGAGTTATAAGCCACAGCAACTCAGCACTCCGCCTTGGCACGCTTTTCTCGCGCATTCCGAGTGACGAAGAACTCTGGCGGTCATCCGGAATTCACAGAACCACAGTTACATGCGTAACTAGCGTTCTGTTTCATTCCTACTGACCGCCAGAGGCAGTATGAATACTTGGATGACACATACCAACAAAGTCATGAGGAATGCCACCTACCTGATGAAAAAGTTAAGGCTGCTCCTGAAGAACCGCAGAACAAACGGCATGATGAGCAGCAACGTTGACCTTATAAAACCTGGCAAACGTGCACGGAGAAACCCAGGTAGCGGCAGTGCAGATATCCGCCAAGGAAACTCTTCTGAAAACAGCCCAAGATGATGAGATGGCCCTAGTGGAATGACAAGTTAAACCAGAGGGCAATGGTTTCCTGCTGCCTTGTAAGCCAATATAATAGTCTCCACTATCCAGTTCGACAATCTCTGCTTCGACACTGGAGAACCTTTTTTTACACCACCATAGCAGACAAACAACTGGTCTGATTGTCTAAACTGAGCAGTAGTATCTACATAACACTTCAAGGCACGAATGGGACACAAAAGGTGAGTACCCGAATCAGAACCTGAAGAAGTCTGAAAAGAGGCCAGTTCAATTTCGGTAGAAAAGAAGGATTGGGTCGTAGGACCACCCCGGAGTTGTCTGGCAACCAACGCAAGCATAACTCATTAACAGATAGCGCATGCAACTCACCAACCCGTTTTGCAGAAGCAACAGCCAACAAAAAAACAGTTTTCAAGGATATCCATTTGATGTCAATGCTCTGCAAGGGCTCAAATTGGGATGAGCAAAGGAACGAGAGCACAGTAGGCAGATCCCATACTGGAAAATGAGGATTCCGAGCAGGCTTTAGGCGGCGTGCACCCTTTAGAAAACTGCAGACAAGTTTATGAGACCCAAGAGAAGATCCCTCAACTGGAACATGATGCGCAGAAATCGCAGCAACATACACTTTCAACGTGGCAGCTGCTTTGCCCTCTTCCAGTAAACGTTGAAGAAACCTCAAGACACTCGGGATGTCACATGTTGCAGGATTAAGCGCATGCTCCTCACACCATGCAGAGAAAAGCTTCCAACGTGAAGCATAAATCTGGCGTGTGGAAGAAGCCCTAGCATTAGAGATAGTGTGAATAACTGCAGGATCACAATGTTCCAGAGGAGAATTTATCCCAATGGCAAAACCCAGAGCTGCAGACGAGCTGGGTCCGGGTGCCAGATGCTGGCCTCCAGCTGGGAGAGAAGGTCCTTTCTGGGGGGAAGCTGCCACGGATTGCCTGTCAGAAGTCTCAGCAACAAAGGAAACCATGGTCTGGCTGGCCACCGTGGTGCCACAAGTAGCACTCTGTGCTTGCACAGGGAGATTCTGTGTAACGTCTCCCATAGCAGAGGGATTGGAGGAAATGCATATAGTAAGCAGCATGGCCATTCGTGAGACAGTGCATCCTGCCCCAAGGGACTGGACGCTTCTGTCTTTGCGAACCATAAGCGACAGTGAGTGGTCTTCTCTGAAGCAAAGAGATCCACCTCTGCCCTTCCAAACCGTAGCCAGATTTCCCGCACTACATCTGGATGAAGCCTCCATTCCCCCGGATGTAATCGATTCCTGGAAAGAGGATCCGCTGTCTGGTTGCATACTCCCGAAATATGAGCCGCCCTCAGTGAAGCAAGTCTTGGTTAACACCATGTCAGGATCTTGTGAGTAAGCCGTAGAGACCTGTGGGACTTTGTGCCACCCTGGTGGTTCAGATGGAACACTGTTGAGGTATTGTCGGACCGAACGAGAACATGGCGGCCTGGCAGGACTGGCAAGAAAAACCTTAGAGCCATGAACACTGCACGTAGTTCCAGCAGATTGATATGTTCTTTGGCCTGAATAGGTGTCCATCGCCCACAAATACCCCTCCGATTCTACGTTGCCCCCCAGCTCGTGAGGGAAGCGTCGGTTGTGACCAACTCCCGTCGAGAGGGAACAACACCCAGAGGCACGCCTGCCTTCAGAAACTCCTCCTGTCTCCACCGCTTCAACGCACGTATGCAACTGTGAGAAATTACAATCAGTCGATGGAGATGTCGGGTGGGAGTCTTAAACTGTTGTTCCATAACTGGAGTGGCCTGAGGTGGAGTAAACCGAGGGGAATCACCACTGTAGCAGCAGTTAGCATCCCTATTAGTCATAGGACCATCCGGTAATGCAAAGACACCCCTGGCTGAAAGCGAGCCAAGAGTTGTAGAATGTTTGTCACATGTTCATGAGACAGTGAGACAGACATTAGGCGTGAATTTAGGGTCATTCCTATGAACACAGTGGTCTGTGCTGGAATCAGACAACTCTTTGTCTCGTTCACAGAAAAACCCAACTTCTGCACGTGCCTCAGAAGCAGCTTGGAGTCTTGCATGGCCTGCTGTCTTGTGGGGGCACAAAGCAGACAGTCGTCCAGATAAGGGAGGATACGCATGCCTCTCATCCAAAGAGGAGACAGAGCTGTGCTCACACACCTTGTAAAGACGCTGGGAGCGAGAGAAAGGCCGAAAGGAAGAACCTTGAACTGGTAGGCCTGATTCTGGAAACTGAAACGCAGAAACTTTCTGTGATGAACAGCAATTGGGACGTGAAAGTATGCATCTTTCAGGTCGACACTCACAAACCAATCGTCTGCTGCCACAGACCAAAGAACATCGGCCGTGCGAAGCATTCGAAAAGGAAGGACCTTCAGGAACAAGTTCAGATGCCTCAAATCTAGAATTGGGCCCCCTGCTTAGAGTTGACAAGACCCAGGGGTCTGCTGTGTTGGTCTTCCAGTACTCTAGCTGTTCTTTTGAAAAACGATCGACCACCGGCCTGTATATCTCAGGCTTTATGTGTGCGACCTTTAGAGATCATGGGGGGACGCTGACGGGGTCCTCCTGGCAACTGTCGCTGAGGTAGCCGAGAAACTCTTGCGTCCTCAGTAACACGAGGCCTTTGATGGGGCTGTGACTGAGGTGCAGCATGCTGGCGGAAACGGTGGTCCATTGTGGCATAGCGCTGACGATTCTGAGCTGCTGGTATCTTAAAAGTAGGGTTGCGTTGCACCTGCGTCAGTTGGCGAGTGGCTTCAGACAGCTTTACCCTCTTTTCCAATAGTTCTGGAACATTAGGCCCAAAGAGATGCCCTGGAACAAAAGGAAGATCTCTCAAGGTTTTCTTACAGTCCTCAGGTAGTCGTGCTTGGGCAAGCCACACTTGGCGGCGGGCTGCCAAAAGCGTGGCTGTAAGATTACCCAGCTCACGGGTCACATGGCCCATGGCCAAAAGAGCCGTTTGCAGGAACTGTGAAATGGAGGAATCAACATTTGCTGGTTCCAGAGTACTGGTGGCAGCAAGTAATAATTGGCAGATTGTGTTTTCTGTACGAGTTACATAGGCGACAGACTCGTATGCTTTATTCAGTAATGTATCCGTGCGACCACATTGCGCACTGGGACATCGCACATTCCCTCGTAGGGCCTCATCGGGAGACACCACCAAAGCTGCAACAGGCTGCTCTATTTCTGGAGCACGACCCATCCCAATAGAATCTGCTTCAGTCATAGATGCTAGAGTCTGAGCAATCTTTGAGTGCCGCTTAGGCGGACCAGAACCTGTAAGGGCATTTGAAAATTCAGCCACAAAATCTTTACATGGTGGCATGGCAAAAGAAGTCGCAGCTGTGGGCTGTCTGAAAAAAATGTTGGTTTGAGCAGATTGGGCAGGTAACTCATCCAGTCCTAAACGAGCAATTGCCATTCTGAGCACAGCCAAAGTATCATCAGAAGACGACTGGACTTGTCCAGATGACTGAACTGAGCCCTCACTGGACCCCTCTGCTGCTGGATGACCAGCGAAAGCATCCTGAGGCGAAGGCTGCACAGCAACATCCACAGTGTCCCCATGATCATTAAAGAAAGAATCAGAAGCACTTGTAGAGAGCACATCCAGGTCAGAAAAACAAGGAGAATCAAGAGATTCCTCCCCAGCACCTTGATTCTGAACATTCACATCCTCCTGTGTTGTCTTCACAGGACTTGCACATGTGACCGGTTGAAGTGACTGAAGCAGGCGTTTCAGTTCTGCCATCTCTGAAGAAAGCACAGAAACCGTCTTAGAAAGCGAATTTTCCTCCATACGCGAATATTCGTCACTTCGCGATGCGGCTTTCTTCTTAGACGGCGGGGCAGTGCCGGCTGCCGCAGACACCCTGCGTTTCTTGGATCGTGGAGGGGTTGCATCTAACTGCCCGAGTTTCACCGTTGTACTAGGATCCAACTCAGCAAGACGGCGCTGTCGTTCAGACATGGGTAAGAGATTACAATGCAGACACGGGTCTGTGAGAGCCTCTTTGAGATGTTGAACACCCAAGCAGGACGGGCAGAATTCATGACCGTCATCCGGCAAAAGATTATTAGGGCACAGCTTACACGTCAAGGGGAAACCAGTGGCAATCGAGCTGTGAGCCATAGTTCCTCGCTATGAACACCCTCGGATATCACCGTAAGGTTTAAGTCAAGCGGAGAGATGGTAAACACGCAACAAGTCCGGAAAAAAGAAAGAAAATACTTCAAAGAAAAAAACAAGATTCCTCCGGATAAAACCGACAGGCAGTGCAAACAACAAAAAAAAAAACTTGTCAAAGAGAAAAATATATATGTATATATATCTAGATGGCCGATGGATTGAACCAAGGGCACAGAGTATAACCCAAATTCGAGGAGAAAACACTCAAAACAATGGAATATATTATAAATACGTTAACGGGAGACCGCTAACTTACAGGCGCGGATAACACCAGCCACTGGATCGCACCGAGAGACACAGGGTGTTACAGACGAAAAATAATGAAAACTCACCAATATTGCTGAATAGTTCCAAATCCTTTGACAAAGGCGTAGAAGCGCGCTGACACAGCTCGTGAGGACGATATCTCGCTGCTCTTGTAAGCTGCACTTGACAGCGTATATATATATATATATATATATATATATATCACTTAATCAAGAACGACCTATCTCAAACAGGCGAGAAAGCGAAAGAGGCGGAGTGCTGAGTTGCTGTGGCTTATAACTCCCCAGAGCTCAGCATATGTCACTATGTGACTTTGTTGGTATATTTTCTAGACCTATCAGGCTGGCGCTGCGATTAATCCAAGTATTCATACTGCCTCTGGCGGTCAGTAGGAATAAAACAGAACTGACATTTAAAAATCACTTGTGAAACCATCATCAATTAGTAAAATAAATAAATAATTCAATACAAATTTTAGAGCACATAATCAAATTAAGGATCCGTTCTGTTTCTTTAAAAAGACTTTAATTTTTGTTTTGTTGTTTTGTTTTGTTTTGTTTTTGAGAAAAACAGTCCATATAGAGTATAGTACTTTATTGATATATACTGTAGTACATCAATTAGCATACGAGTATGTAGCAAATGACAATGTAGCTCTAGATATAAATCATGCATACATACATACATACACATATAAATCAGCATGAAATTACTAATTCCATTATGCATTACCACCACGTAAATAGTACAGTCTTGCACTCAGAGACAGTATATTATTCTAGATTTTTATTTTATTTTATTTTTTTTTTTTTTAAGTTACTGTATTTTTGAGTAAAATATTGAGGACGGTTACATGTTATTTTAGTGACATGCAATACAGAAAATATATTCAAACAGAACCTGATACTATTTAGTTAACATTGTTATTTAAAAAAAAAAAAAAAACATTACAGAAGGTTTTTAAGTCATAAAAATTATGTTCAATAATTGAAATTATTGGATGACTGCAACTGAAGACCATCAAAAAAGACTTAATTAAAAAAATCACTTTTTGATTGATTTATTATTATTATTATTATTTATTTATTTATTTAAATTGTTCATATTTGGAAGGTAACAATAAAAATGTTGATTCAAATTAACAGTTGGTAAATGATAAATAAATATAAATATTTGCTAGCTGTCACAGGACAAAAGAGTACAATGGGTCCATTTGACCCCACTACTGTTTCTTTTTTCTGACTTACAGTTCTATGAAGATACACAGTTGTGGTCGAAAGTTTACATAATCTGTAAAATATTCATTATTTTACCAAAATAAGAGGGATACCCCAAAATGCTTTTTATGTTTTTTTTTTTAGAATGGTCCTAAAGTAAGACATTTTGCATCAAAGATGTTTACATATAGTCCACATGACAAAATAATAGCTGAATTATGTCAGAAGCTTCAGAAGAGACCTACAGTGTATGTTTCCCAGAAGACAAAATTACTACAGTTTACCCAAAGAGTTTACCTGGAGAGTTTTTCTGAAGAATAGTGAAAAGTTTAACTGCTCAGGACAAATAAAGGACTCATGAGAAACTGTCAACTTTAACGAACGATCTTCAACTTTATATCGGTAAAAACTTAGACTTTAAATTTACTGTCATGCTACTGTGTCCATTCATCCTGATCAGTTCATTTAGAAGCCCATACTAGAGGATTTGCTTTTGACCGTGGCCTAACGCTAAAATACACAGTGAAATGATCTGAAATCCCATCATCACGGATGTCGACAATTTTGACTTTAACATTGCGGCTGAAAACCAGATCCAGGCTGCCTCCTTTTTTATGTGTTGGCTTCTTTACATTCTGAACAAAGCTAGACATACAGGCAGCTTCCAACGTCTTTTTTTTTGCATTAGAGGGATCCTCGAAATGGACATTAAAATCACCAGCCACAATGATCCTGTTGTAGCGTTTGAACACCTCCCTCAAGAGCATGTCAAGATCACCAACAAAAATTTCATAATTCTCTATGCTGTATGTCGACGGCTGATACACATTTATGAACAGAACATCTTCATCCCACTCTTCATGTCTCAGAGCTGTGGCCACATATTCGAAGGTTGTTATAGTCGAGTCAAAAGGAATTCTTTCACCGCGCAACTCCTGTGAAAACAGAATGGCGACTCCTCCCCCTCTACCTTCCCTGGGCTGTTGATGGATGTCGAAGTTTTCTGGCTTAGTTTCTTCAAGGGCTACATCTGGAGTGTCATTTTCTAACCATGTCTCTGTCAGAAGAAAGACATCCAGGTTTTGTTCTGTTATGAGATCTTTGATCTTGCGTCTTTTTTCCTTCATATTTTTGATTGAACGAACATTGAGCAACCCCACTTTCACCGCAGGAGGAACCTCTTCCTCACTGCTTTCTTCCTGCTCAGACTTCTGCAGGTCCTCTCCAATTTGTAACTTCCCCAGCTCCTCTTCAATTTCTTGTGACATTTTCCTGTAAATGAATCAAGTGAAGGTACCATTAGGATGATTTAGTCTATCAGTGGTATCCAGCTGTCAAAAAGAATATTACAATCTTCTATTAAATATTGTCAAAAGATTGTTTTAAATAAGATTGATTTTAAAAATGTAAATAAAAAGCAAGGTTTGTTCTATTAATAATTTTTACTATATTTTAGAAATGACAATCCCACCCCCCTTTATTGAGAAGTATGTTTACACGCAGGTGACAGGAGCGTACAGTGTAGAAAAGTTCTTACATACATGAAGGCAATTAATTCAAAATACCAAACCCAACATTGAGGTTATACTCTAACAATACTGCAAACACACACCCAATCAAGAAAAGATTCTTGTTTGAATATGCAAAGCAGTTATTTTTTTCAGCAGAAAGACCAAGATTCCAAGATGAAAAACACAAGTGACATCAATTAATGAACAGCAGTCACAGCACCCTGCATCTCTCGCCTGGTTTCCCACTAAAACAAAGCAGGGTTGAGCCTGGCCAGTTTCCTGGGGAAATCTAGGTTTGCTGCTGGAAGAGGTGTTAGTGAGGTCAGCAGGGGGCGTTTCCCCTGTGGTCTATGTGGGTCCTAATGCCCCAGTATAGTAGTGAAGGGAAGTTCAGATCATTTTACAGACTCGGACCTTTGAGTCTCGTTCAGCAAAATCAATGAATTTTTTTTTTTCAAGTCATTTCGTTCATTTTAGCAAAATATAATAAAAATGTTACGTTACTTCCCTAACACACCTACTGCTTACACAAACGTTGATCAAACTACAAACAAGACAAAACTATAATGCTATAAGAGACAGAAAAGATTAATTTATTGTTTACCTGAGTCTATGACTAGCTCACCTCGCCTCTTATGTGACAAGTTCTTGGGTTTGAGTCGTTCGTTCATCACGTGAAAGCCCTACAAGCTTAACCAATGCAGTCTGAGCCGGAAAATGAATTGATTAGTTTATCTCTGGAGTCTTCAGGAATCGTTCGTTCATCACGTGACAGTCCCATAAAATGAACAAACAACTTGAAAACCCCAAAGACTCGAAACAGGTGAATCAATTCCATCACAGAATCTAATAGGATGTTGCACATGTGCGACTGAACGAATCACTCCCTGAGACGACTCGTTCATCCCGAGTCACCTTTAAGATTTGTTTAAAATGAATAAATCGTTCAAGAACGACCCATCACTACAGTATAGTGACAGGGATACTAAATCAGAGGTGGAAAATCCAGGTGCCATGAGTAAAAGTCCTCCCCAGTATTTTGTTCCAATAACTTAAATTTGCTAATTAGCAAAGTTTTTCAGACAGGAGGTCAGAGATGGGACCAAGTCATTCCTTTCCAGTCACAAACAGGTCTTGAGTTAAACTTAATGAGATAATTAAGTGACTAATTTAATGATGATGTGCTGTTGTGAAGTAGTGAGATCAGGGCTGTACAATGAACAGCTACTACTTGTTTTTATATGGTGAGATACTCATGAATCTGCCTGATTACATCCAAAACAGCTTTTTTTCTCTCTTACATGTTTAAGCTTTGTACTACCAAATCTGCACATGCGAACAAATTGTTCCTCTAAGAGCTCCAGTGGATGAATATAAAACATGTAATGCATATGAAAATTTGACCATTTCAGACACATTTCAATTTGCACTACTCAGACACACACAGACATCAAGAACAAGCATATGAATCTCAACAATGGTGACAATCAACAAAAATGCTTCATGCTGCAATGCATGCTGGGTAACAACATAGTAAAAACTATTATTGTCACCACTGTTGTGGATCATATGATAAGTGTTCATGTCTAAAAGCCTGAGCTGATGCAGTTTTCTGTTTTCCAGTATTGAAGCATTGCAATGATCTCTGTTTAATAGGATTTCTTTTCTTGCAGTTCTGCAAAAGCCAAATATCAGTCAATAAATCAAAGAAAGAAACCACTTCAAGAAGTTCATCTGAATTAGTTAGAAGCAGAGAGTGTAAGCTAATCTGCTTCTGCACTTTCTTGATTTAGAAACACAAACAGTTGCCACAAAACAATGTTGCAATTGCTTAGAAGCAAATTGCTTTAAAGTGCCCCTATTATGCTATTTTAAAGACTACAGTGGTCGACAGCTGAACAACAGAACTAGCGTGATTTAGCCGGTTAGCATGACATGAGCAGGGTTGTTACACAACATAACATACACAACTACGTATTTTGAAAGATCGCCAGAAAATACGACGTAGAACGTGGGTGGGCATTATGCAAATGTGACTCATTTAAGCAAATGTGAGCCAACTCTTTTTTGATAGACAATAATTTTATTTATCGTGCACTGTCGGCTTCACAACTTTGCAGATAGTTTATGTTCACATACAGCTACATGACACTGCATGAAAGGACATATTTGATAAGGCAAAATAGGGGCACTTTAAATTACTCAAAGGGTCAAGAGACAAACTAAAGCAAACCTTGACCACAATTATGGTGGCATCATGTTCTTTCTTTCTTTCTTTCTTTGTTTCTTTTAATTCTCAATAACAGATTCTGCAGACATAAAATAAAGTCTGGTTAGTAATGAGTGAAGCTGGTGATTCTGTTTGTTGAGTGGTTTAATCAGATCTTGGAAGATCTAATGTTTTGTTTTTTTTTCAGTTGATTTCATCCAAGGCTGTGGCTGAAGTCTGGGGCTGTGTTCGAAACCGCATACTCAATGAGTAGGTACTTAATTTCAATAAGTACTTACTTAACGAGCGCTAAAAGAGTACATACTTTACAGCCAAATCTCGTTGAGTATGAATGTAATCCGGACGTCATCCGCCATGTTTACGTTATCATGTGATCTACAAGCTCATAACAAGCGCAACAATTTAAAAGATACGAGCGGCAGGTTTGATCTATCTGTAAATATTTTGATGTTGCTAATTTTGTGGTCTTGTTAAAGAAACAATTTTACATTTTATTGTGATTGTACTATAACCAGTTTTCTTTAAAATATATTGTTAATAACGTGATCCAATTTTATAAGAAAACTTATGCGATGAAATCGTTCTCTTTAATATGTAGTTCATTTCTTCATTTTATGAATAAAATTGGCTTAAGCAGTTTAAATCTCTGTTGTTTTATTTTCTTTTTTTCTTGTTGAATTTAACTGTCGTTTCATCCATCAGGCTTCTAAAAAAGCACTGTGGTGAATTATTCAGATATTTAACCTTGTTATTATGATGTTGTTGTTTTCTGTGTATATAATCTCATACCATGATGAATGCATATTTGTTTTCTGTTTTTTTTGGTCATTACAGTTGTCCATTGTTAGGTACAACCATATTTTCCAGATCTTATTTGTCATTATAAGTTCAGCAATAATATGAATATACACTTGACAAATGCAGCAGATTTGAATCCATCAGTTTTCAGTTAAGCAATGAATTAATGCATTAGTTAACAAAATATGTATATTTTATTTATTGACAACAATAAGAGACATGAATAAATGAGTACAAGGAATAAAAGCATCACAATAAATACTTAAATACACAAGTCAACAACAGATGAAACAGAGCTTTATTCAAACTTATTGATGTAACAATCATGTATTTACAGTTGGTGAACTCCACATCCTATTGCCATCTCAATACAGCTGTGCCAATTCTGCTGCTGTGCTGTGCTTCACAATCTCACTCTTCTCAATGGGGATGTTGTTGAGCCAGACGATGAGAAAGACCATGAAGACACACCACTGAACCCCACAACCTTGAGACAAGAGCAGGAGAACATGTGCGGGACAATCTGGCTATCACCGTGTCTGCTCGACTACCTGTGAAACATTTAAACAGAGTAAAACATTTTACAATTCATATTGCCAGTGTCACAGATTAACTGTGACCCAGGACTTTCAATATTCAAGGGACTGAGTGTGGGTCTCTTCACACACAAACTAAATGCCGGCAAATATACCATCTTTACATAGTTTGTGTTTATACCTCTGGGTTTGGTGGTGTATCACCCCATTAATTGTCCCAAGTTGTTAGTTTTAATGTTGTTTGTTTAGAGTTTGGCAAGTTGAACGTTTAATGTTTAAGTGATATAATGTTTGTTTCAACATCTTTACTCAAAGAAATAACTCAAATATTTTGTACTTTGAATTTTTATTGCAATTTATTTCAAATCGCTGTACATACCTGGTGGTTCACCTCTCACTTGCCAAACTTGTGCATTTGGAAAGAAGCCATATTTAAACCTAGCATTTGCTCATGATTATTCCATCTGGTTCTGATTGCACAGGGGAGGAGGAGATGTTAGGATGTAAGTGCTTCTTTATATGTCTTGCTGCACTTGTTTAGACTTGTGTTATAATTGTAGTGTTTTCTAATGTTATATGTTGTGGAGTTGGAAGCTAGGTAGGTGTGTTTGTTTGTAATTTGTTTTATAACTTGTAGATCTTACCCGAAAATGGTATATGCTAAAAGTGGGCGGAGCCAAAACATATAAAAGGGATCCAGGCAGCTATTTTAAGGAGAGAGTAGTGTGAGTAGTGTAGATGTTGGCTTGTGTTCATTTTTGGGCCTGCTTATAGGCATAGCCAAATATATATTGTTGTAAAAGGACAATTTTTGCACTTTGGGGAATAAAATCACTTTGAATGGTACATTTTTGACCCCTGTCATCATCTTTACATCGCTGGTCGCTGTCACATCCTAACAGTCAGCATTTCATTTCATGTTTACACTCACATGCTAATTTTTGTTGTAGCTCTATTACTTTTGTAGTGGGCTAAACCGCTGAACTGGTAAGCAGAAGGTTGCTGGTTCACAACTACCTGAGCAAGGCTCTTTTCTCCAGGGGATTGGGGGTCCCTGTAATAAGAGCACTGTAAGTCACTTTGGATAAAAATTTCATGACTTTATTTGTTGATGCTTTTGGAACCTCTGAAAGTCGGCCTCCATTGACTCATACTGTATGAACAGAAACCGTCAGAACAGAATCACATCCTCAATGTCTTTTAGTCTTTTCTAGATGCTCTCATTGGCTCTGAGCTCACTGATGATGAAGAGGCCACAGCAACATCTGGCCCAGATGAGGGAACAAGGGCAGGTGGAGTAACTTTTTTTTTTTTTTTTTTTTTTTTTTGTTTTGTTTTTTTTTTTTAACAATAATTTTAAAATTTTTGATTTCTTTATTAAAGTAACAAAATGATCTTACTTTTATATTTTTGTTTCAGGTCTTCCTTTCTTCCCACAAACACTGCCGTCACCTGCTGCACCACAAAAGATCTGCAGAAAATGCCCAGAAATCACAAATCAAAAGTGCTGTAATAATTGATGTTACAATAAATAAAATAAAGTACAACTTAAAATTTAAAAGATGTTTTATTAATTTATGTAATGTATACTCACTGAAAGGCTTTGATGGCAGCACTTCTTCATCAGTCACTCATCATGTTCACCAGAAAAACACACGTGTCTCATCTGTCCCTGTAACATCCAGACATGATTCAGTTCCCTCTGTGATTCAATACTGCATTCATATTTGTCTTTTTATCCAACACAAATGCTCCTCAATTTATTAACAGAACTTATGGACAAATGAAATAGAAAAACTCATGTTTAGTGACTTTATGCACGTGTCTATTTACACTGTTTACATTCAACTAAAGCAGTGTTGACAAATACGATTTTAACACAAGGAACCGTGTTTTGGTTTGCAATACTCACATTTGTAAACACCCTTTTGGCAGTTCTCAATCATGTTCAATGATGACGTATTGCTCTCCCATGGACTCCTGGGATTGAAAAGTATCCATCGATGAACACTCCAGAATCTGGGCTGAAGCAGTAGGACATCCGGGGATTTCTCGCATACTCTTTTAGGTTTCGAACGTACTTCTTTGTTCACATACTCCTTTGCTACTATATAGTAGGTAAGCAGGCATATTAGAAGGCAAATTAAGTATACGTACGTCCGAATCTTGTGAGAATTAGTGCACTCACCTACTAATTCTCGCCTACTCTTTTATGAATACTGAAGATTCAAACATACTGTTTCACTCACATAATATTTTTTTGCCTACTACATAGTAGGGAAGTATGCGGTTTCAAATGCAGCCTGGGTGTGCACTCATACTGTGAGCTCATCATGTGACACCACTGTGTTGAGAAACAGGAAGTAGAATGTCCCCTCCTGTGACCGATATTTGAAGTGCCTCCTCTCAACCTGCTCAACAATTTTCACAATGAGCTCACATATTACTCACACTCTGAGTATCACACTATGAGAATGATCATTGTGTGATCTCACGTGTTGACTGGGAAGGCATTAATGTTTACCTACAAAACTGCCACTGGCTCTGCACCTCAGCTGAGTCCTTAGCCATCTTCAAGAATCGGCTAAAGACATCTCTTCCATCTTTATTTGACCCTCTAACTCTAGCATTCTCTATTCTAATTCTATTCTTAAAATAAAAATAGTCCTTTTAGACTTATACTCTATTCATTTTCTTACTGCTTGTTTTCTTAAAAAAATTAACACTAGCTACACTGTTCTTTTTGCATTCTATCTAGGTTTTTTTTTTTTTCCTCTTTATTACACAATTAACAAAAGGCAAAAAAAAAAAAAAAAAAAAAAAACTGAGACTTGTAATAGCACTTGCATGTTATTGCTCTTTTGTTGATTTGATTGCTTCCATTGTCCTCTTTTATAAGTTGCTTTGGATAAAAACGTCTGCTAAATGTCTAAATGTAATGTACCTGAAAGCCATACTTACTGTAAGTAAAAGTACAGATATCTTAGCAGAAAATGACTTTCGTAGAAGTTGAAGTCACCGTTTAGAATATTACTTGAGTAAACGTCTTAAAAGTATGTGATAATTATTGTACTTAAGTACAAAAAGTTTTTTTGAAATCTTAAACGTACTTAAGTATTGAAAATAAAATTACAAGTAAATACAAAATGGAAAAGAAGCAAATAAATACATATAAAATGTTCATACACAGCTTGATTGTGCATTAGTGATGAACACCTGATGTCAATCAACATCATCGAAGAAAAGAGAAACTACAACTGACTTCAGCCACAGCCTTGGATGGAATCAACTGGAAAATCCAGGTTCCATGAGTATAAATCCTCCCCAGTATTTTGTTCCAATCACCTGGATTTGGTAATAGGTTGTTTGCACACGACGTCATTACTGTGGCGCGAAATGCAGCTCGAGGGCAGGAAGTGATTTTTTTGCCATAGGAATCACTAGCAGAAACTCAAAATGCCTATGTTTTGCATTGTTTATGGATGCTCAAATCGGTCAAACCGAGAAACCACATATCATGTATGAAAATGTGTTGTTCATAAGGGGGGGAAAGGCAAGAAATTGACTGAAAAGCGCAGTAAAAAAAAAAACTGCAGGTTTATTCAGCATTCTTATGTCGTCGTAAGAACATAAGAATCAGTGCGCTGTGTGTTTCTCTGTCTGTCTCTGTCTGTCTGTCAAACACGTGTGTATATGTGTGTGTGTGTGTATACATAAGTGTGTCTACACACACACACACACACACACATACATACGTACACGTGTGAATAGATAGTGCACTATCTATTCTATCTATCGATGTCTTATGACATTAAGTGAATGCTGAATCAGTGTGCAATTTTTTTTATACCCTGACCCCCACACAATACAGTCATCTCACCCACTCAGACACGTTCATAATCTATGTTCAGAGTCTTCGTCCAGCGAGACAACACCTGATGCAGCGTCCTGAGTCTCCATCCTTGAGAGACAAAGTGGATTGACCAAGTTCTGAGTCTCTAGCCCAGAGAGGCAGGAGACACACAGACATTTGCAACAAGGTTAAGCTCCGGCGAGCAAACCTTCACTTCAGGTACTTTTGCTTGCGTGTTCCAAGCTAAGGATCTTCAGCACCTACTCCAGGGCCACATCTGCGTGTTCCAGATCTTAGGACCCTTGGTGCTCCAGGAGATCAGCATCCTACAGCGCTTCATCTTCAAGGCTGTCGAAACAGATTCCTGCTCCTTTCCCCACTGTACTGCCACCAGCGCAATCAGTGGAAGAAGTCGCCGCCACCGGACTGCTCACTCAACCACAGCGAACGTAAATATCACTTCCAAACCTTGGCATTGTTGTATATTATCAGTATATGATCTTCTAATTTACATTATATATAGATATATAATCTAATAATATCTATATTTAGATATTATATAGCTGATTGCAGTTGATAACAAATCTTACACGTATTTGTTTGTTCTTCACCTTATTTGTTGTTTCAGAGTAGCAACAGTTTATCTTTCCAGATAACGTAGCTCTGACACAGCAACACCCAACATAATCACTTGCTTCTTACGCATCTTATGCACTTTATTCCTTTTCATTCATGGTATTCATTTAGTAGTTGTTGATTACTCTTGTCTATCTTGTTAAAGAATATGCCGTTTGTCACCGTTGTTAAAGTGCCCCTATTATGTCATTTTAAAGGTTGCTAATATTGTTTTAATAGACTCCCAAAACAGGTTTACATGTATGCAAGGTCAAAAAACACTTCAGTTTTCTCCAAAAATAGATTTAATTTTACCCCATTTCTAAATTATTCGTAAACGACTCGTGCAAAGCAGTTCGAAGAATCAGTCTCTCTAAACCCCGCCTTTCTGTGAGCCCTCACTGCTGTGATTGGTCAGATGGCCCAGTCCTTTATGATTGGTCTACCGCGTACGGCGTGTCGGAGAACGAAACGCCCATTGGTTGTCGCTTTGCTCCCTCCCGTGACAGTATATATACACACACACTGACTCCAAGCTTTTGAATGGTATAGTGTATAATTTTACAAACAAATGTACTCAACTGCTTTTAATATTGATGATAATCAATGATAATCAGCAAATCAGCATATTAGAATGATTTCTGAAGGATCAAGTAACACAGAAGACTGTAATGATGTAATGATGCTGAAAATTCAGCTTTGATCACAAAAATATATTACACTTTAAAATATATTCAAATAGAAAACTTCCATTTTGTGTTATTGTGGATCAAATAAATGCAGGCTTGGTGAGCAAAAAACAATAAAAAAATCAACAATAAAAATCTTTTGGCTGGTAGTGTATATTTTTTGTAACATTTTAAATTGAATTATTTTTGTAAAATAATAAATATAAAGTGCCCAAAGAAGTAATGTATGTCTTTTTATTCTTCTTTAAGTATGTGAAGGACCTGGACACATTTCATATCAAGTAGAGGTATCAACCTCTATTTAGCCTGTGTATGTGGAATCTACTGCATATGGAGAACTGTTGATTCTGTCCTTCAAATGTTAACACTTTATGATGAGTGGAACACGTCTTTAAAAAACAATAAGTGACAATTATACAATACCAACTTTTACAATAATTGTACATATTTTTACAATACCAAAATCGAACTGTCCCCTTTAAATTTGATACATTTAAAATTCGCCTAAAATCGATCATAAATTAATGTGAATTTATCTCATTACATAAATGAACAAGGTAAGGTTTAAAGGTTTTTATTAATAATTTGCCTAATGTAGTCAATGCAAGCGTATTACAGGCTGTCATGATGACGAAATCAGCTCCGTATATTAGACATATTAAATATATTAGATGTAAGTTGTGGCATTTTAGTCTAGACATCCTTTACACAAATAAGAAAATGTGTATTAGTAAAACGAAGGACAATGGCCTATTATTTTATATAGATCCCCGAAAGTACCGTAAGTAGCTTCGACATACTTCCCGGTTTCCGGGTATAGGGATTGGGGAATCGCAAGCTGACGTATTTGATATGGGTGTGACTTTCAACGTCGATACTATCTGCCCACCCTATTAAAAGCCTGAGCTGATGCAGTTTTTTTCTTTCAGTATTGAAACATTGCACTGATCTCTGTTCAATAGAATTTTTTTTTTTGCTGAATGTCAGTCAATAAATCAAACATACTGTAAAGAACACTTCAAGATGTTTATGCAAATTATTGATAAGCAGAGAGTGTAAGATAATCTGCTTCTGCAAGCTTTTGACTCAGCACTGTACAAATGTTTGCCATGACACAATAATGAAATTGCCTAGAAACAAACCATTTTAAATTACTCAAAGGGTCAAGAGACAAACTAAAGCAAACATTGACCACAATTATGGTGGCATCGTGTTTTTTTTTTTTTTTTTCTTTATTCTTGACCAATAAAACATCAACATCTAAACCTCTGTTAATTCTCAATAAGAGATTCTGCAGACATAAAATAAAGTCAGTCTGGTTAGTAATGAGTGAAGCTGGTGATGCTGTCTGTGGAGTTATTTAATCAGATCTTGAGAGATTTAATGTTTTTTTTTCCAGTTGATTTCATCCAAGGCTGTGGCTGAAGTCAGTTGTACTTTTTGTGTTTGTCTTTTCTTCAGTGATTCTGCTTGTTGACAGCAGGTGTTCATCACTAATGCACAATCATCATTAAATTAGTCACTTAATTACCTCATTAACTTTAAATATCAGGTATGATTTACTTGTGTTACTTGTTGAACAGAATTCAGAAAGCAGTTTTCAGGAATGACACAAAGTCTGTTCACATCTCTGTGGTTAGATCAGTGTGCTCAATAATGTGTTGTTGATCTTCATAATGTATGCTTATATTATACTGTGTTGTAAATAAAATACAGATAATCTAAAACCCCAATCTCTGAATCTTCTCTTGTTTCTTACCTGACAGTCTTGTGAACTAATGTTCTGAATGTGTTTCATGGCCTTATTTCAGTGACGTAAAAATCTATAGGTCTTTCATTTAGGCTATGTGTGTTACATGCCATTCATTTTGTTAATAACGAATACGTTTCGATCAAACAATGGGGGAGGATATAAAGATTAAACATTAAAGATCAAAATATCGCTGATGCACAGGTTATATGTTGAGCAAATAACTACCTTACTGGGATCTTCCATTACATTTGGTTGGAGAGTAAAACCTCATTTGGTAAAATACAGCGTAAAATGGCAGTTTTTAAGTTTAAACATTATTTCTTTTTAGCGCTAATATTTTTTCCTGAGCATATAATGTCTAAAAGGAAAGTTATGACAACTTTTGTGCTGTCTAGTGGGTATCGCAGATTCACCACTCGGACTTAAATCTATACAGCAAAATATAACAGGCTGGGTGCAGATTAATATTTCTGAAATAAATATTTCTGTGAAATGCGTTAGGTTGCACAGAAGAAAGCCCAGTCAAAACTATCATTTTGTTTATAAAAACTAATTTTAAAATAGAAATAGCTCACTACCATACATTAAAAGAAACAAGAAATAACAAAGCGACAAAAGCTGTGAAGTATTTTGAGGCCTTAAATTTATTGTTTAAATAATTGTAACTATTTGTACTTGTTATGGACATGTACTTTCCTTATGACTTTTCCAATTTTATTATTATTTTACTATATATATATATATATATATATATATAATGTAATTTAGCCAGAACCAATGCTATTTGGGATTATGTAATTATTCCCTGACATAAGGTAGGGGAAGAGATGTTTTCCCTGTGCTTGTATGTATGTATGTATGTATATATATATATATATATATATATATATATATATATATATATATATAATCTTTGTTTATTATATTTTGATGTAATTTATGTTATTGCCCTTGTATGTGCATTGTTCTAAAGATTTCATTTAAACAAGAAAATAAATAAATAAAGGATTATTTTGTTGAACGGAACAGGGGAACAACTGATGACATGACCAATCACATCATCACATCAAATAAAGCTTTGTTTTTGAAGTAAATGTGAATAGTCTAACATATCTAATATAAAATGCATGTTGTTCGAAATATGTCTGTTAAACAGAAATCCTAACTGTGTTTCATTACTAATGCAGTTTAAAACACATTTTAATCTTTTAGCAAAATCAATTTTCAAATATTTTAGTTCTTACATCTCCTTACTGTGATTACATAAAAAGTGATTCTCAAAATGTTATGAGGCACCGAATACCCTTACCACCTTGGGTGTGTCATCAGTTTTTCCTTACATATTTCTGTTTTACAATATTTCCCCATGTACTGTATATGTTATTATATATGTTATTCTCATATATATACAATATATTGTTCTTACCTGTATTAAATCTGAAGCTCTGTAGTCTGTGCTGTGATGCAGCTCGATCTCAGCTGTTCTGCTTTTCTGATCCGGTTCTGACTGGTCTGAAACCTGCAGCAGAGCATTAATATTCCACAGCAGCACTTTCACTTTCAATATGATTTCCCTATCACACTCTATAAGATTTGTTTTGTTGTATACTATGTGTAGTTAAAAGTGTGTCGATGTATGGATCATTCATTCACTTTAAACTAAATCTATGGGTACAAATAAATAACCTCAGTTGCTCTAACAATAATTTGTTTTGTACATTTTTAAATACTTCTTGTTATAATAATATTTGTAAACAATTCTTGTAAGTTCTCAATCACATTCTCATGTGTTATGTGTTTTTCCAGGGTTTTCCTACCATTAAATAAGTAGGGGGTAATCCATGGCTATATGTGCAATAAACTATTTTAATTTGAAAATTATTTAGGGCCAAGCACCAAAGTTGCATAGGCATTTATTGTATCTGTTAGTTTTCTGCTTAATATCTGTCTTCTGCCACTGCATTTACAGCAGCCCATAGAACCATTCGCAAGAAATTTATAATAACAATAATACATTTTATTTGTAAATTTATTTGTACCTTTCAGGCACCCAAAGTGTGTACAATACAACAAAAACTAATAAAAAGTCAAAACAGAATAGTACAACAAAAGCAACTGTTGAAAACAACAGAAAAATAACTGCTTTTTGGGCAGCAAATCACCATATTAGAATGATTTCTGAAGGGTCATGTGACACTGAAGACTGGAGTAATGATGCTGAAAACACAACTTTGCCAACACAGAAATAAATTGCATTTTAAAATATACAGTATTCATATAGAAAACATGTATTTTAAATTGTACAAAATATTTCACATAACTGTTTTTGCTGTATTTTGGATCAAATAAATTAAGCTTTGGTGAACAGGAGAGACTATTTTAAAATCTTAAAAAATCATACTGTTCAAATACTTTTGACCGGTAGTGTAGTTTAGTTTAGTGCAGATGCCTACTTCCCTTAGAGCAGTGGTTTTCGAACCAGTCATGCGAGCACCCCCAACACTGCGCATTTTGTAGGTCTCTCATATCTGACACCCATTTCAGGTCTTACTGCCTCTACTAATGAGCTGACAAGTTTTATCAAGTGTAGTAGATGAGGGAGAGACAGAAAAACCAGGTAGAGGGAACCTTAGAGGGAAGTAAGAGCAGCCTCTGTGACATTTGTAAAGGTGCAAGGGGACAGGGACAGCCCGAAGGGGAGGACCTTGTACTGGGAAGCGTGACCCTTGAATGCAAACTGTAGAAACTGGTAAAATGAGGTAAAATGGAGACGTTAAAGTACACAGCATTCAGGTCTAGCACTGCAAACCAATCTTTGTATTGAACACTGGCCAAAATGCGTTTCTGATCAAGCATCTTAAACAGGAGCTTGTAAAAGGCACAGTTCAAGTGTTGCAGATCAAAGATTATCTGTAGACCACTGTCTATCTTTGGTACAATGAAGTACGGGCTGTAGAACCCCTTTTCATTTAGACTGGTGGAACAGGTTTTATCACCTTTTTACAAAGAAGGATGACAATTTCTCATCACAGGACAGCGGCATTCTCGCATGATACACATGATGTGTAGCAGATGCCAGCGAATCTGGGAGGGCGCCTGGCAAATTGAAGCCGAGTCTGAGTGTCTGGATAAGCCATCGCAATGGGCAGGGAAGCGTGAGCCATGCTAACATGCTCAGTGTGAGGGACATTAACAGGACAACCACCTTTGGTGCAGCAGGATGGAGTGGAGGCAGCCAGGGGGAGGGAAAGAGCACGTTGAACCCATAGCTCTGCTGGAGCAGGGCTCACAGCGTTTACCTCGGTCTGTGTGCACAATGGGTTTCTATGTGACAAAGGAGAAGGCCTGCTGGCATCCTCGACCCTTGTCATTGAAATGGGCACGTTTTGTTGCAGCAAAGGACCTGGGGAGCCTGGAGGCCTCATGACCTGGAGGGAGAGAATACTGTTCTTTCTTTAACCCTTTGGGGTCTGAGGGTGTTTTGGGGCCCTGGAGAAGTTTTGACATGCCCTGACATTTGTGCTTTTTTCAGTATATTAAAAACATATTCATGCACAGCAAAAAGCCCAGTGTTAAATGAACTCTCCTGGGAGTTTATTTGACTCCACACTCGAGTGTTAAAAGTAACACTGAAGAGTGTCAAATTAACACGGAAACAAAGTTAAAGTTAATGAGATAATTAGTGATTAATGAAGTGATGATTGATCATTATTGAAGACACCTGATGTTAATAAGCAGAATCACCAAAGGAGAAAAACAAAATTTTTAAGAAACCATTATATTGGTCAGTGTTTGCATTAGTTGGGCTCTTGACACTTACACTTTTAACTTTAGGTTTTGTTTGGCTGCTGTAACAGAGTTAAAATAGCCAGACAATCCAGAGGAAAGGTGATCTGGTGTCCTTGATTATGTTTTGGCACAGTCTTCATGTAGTGACGTGTATGAGTTTTCTTTACTGGTTACATCAACCCTGTGAACAACATAATATCTACCATGTTTTTAAAACTTATTTTGCTCAAAAAAAAAAAAATTAGATTAAATAAAACACACAGACATGAAGAATCAGTGTGAGAATCATTGTTCAAAAAGCGTGTTGTAGCCAATCAGAACTCATCCATGACTCCCATCATGCATTGCGGCATGAATAAATTATGAGCTGAATTGTCTTTGTAATTTCTTTTATTCTTACTATTTTGTTTTTGCTGTTTTTATGTGACTTTTTAGTAGCTTGTTTTGTGATGTTCAGAGTTGATCTGTTTATCTGATACTAGATTCATACGCTGGTTCTTGATGTCTGTGTGTGCCTAAACAAAACACTTTTCAGAAGATTTTGGAACACAACAGCTTGTAAGAAATCTAAAATATATATATATATATATATATATATATATATATATAAACATTCAACATAATCATTAAAGGAAACATAACTCAGATATTAAACTCTAAATGAGTTCAGTGATTCAGATCAAATAAAGATTATGTCAAAACATAACATCACCACATGGTGACTTGTGCTCTTGGTTTGTCTGTCTGTTACAACTCTGTTACAGCAGCCAAACAAAAACTGATGTTAAAAATGTAAGGGTCAAGAGCCCAACTAATGCAAACACTGACCACTATAATGGTTGCTTAAAAATTGTGATTTTCTCCTTTGTTGATTCTGCTTATTAACATCAGGTGTCTTCAACAATGATCAATCATCACTTAATTAATGACTAATTATCTCATTAACTTTAACTCTGTTTCAGTGTTAATTTGACACTCGTCAGTGTTACTTTTAACACTCTTGAGTGTGGAGCCAAATAAAGTCCCAGGAGAGTTAATTTAACTCTGGACTTTTTGCTGTGCATATTCAAATATTCATATTCAAAATCTAAAATATTATGGTAAAATTTAATTAAATATCTTAATTGAACATTCTCACTATCTAAAATTACATTTCAACATGCAATGAATCTTGCTTATAACACTTAAAAACATTGAATACAAACATGAAGAATTAGATTATTAGCCTACCTGAAACTTTGTTTCTAATATTATTAATGTAAAATAAACCCATTTATATTAATAATACACTCATTTTTCACATCAACAGTTCACATTTTCAGTAGTTAAACTCAATTCCTCACATCAAAAATGCACATCACTAAAAATTCCATTACTTTTAAACATGATGTATATATTTCCAAATCATTCTAAAATGCCTTAATTAGTCACTCTTTCAGAAAATGTGCAATAGCATCTCCTACCGTATAATAGTGAAAATACAGACAATATTGCTTCCTTTCTGGACAGTTGAATGTAGATGAGTCACTACCAGGGGCAATTCTAGGATTTTTATTTTAGGGAGGCTCAGCCCCCAATGAGGATATAATAATAAAATAATAATAATAAATATATAAATAAAATAAACAAGGCTATCTGCGCTGACAACTGTAGTGATTTTTTTTTACAATTAATTCCATTAATTCCAGCATGCAAAGGATGTTTTCTCCATCATTATACATATACTCTCCTATCAAACTCTCTCTAATGGCAATGGATGGTACTATTCCAGATACCATGGATTTGCTTATCCTGTTGTGGCAGAAGTCACCACTGTTGCCAGACACCTAAAATAAAGCAAAAGGTCAGTTTTTGTTGTTCTTGTTGCATTTTCACAACTTTAACCAGTAGATGTCTTCAGCATGCTATGTTTCAAGTGAATCTAAACAGAGTCTAGTTTAGATGGAATATTTCTGCTGTCATGCTTTCCCCAACAGATGGCAGAATAGCATTTTATTTAGGCTGGTTGTTGCACCATCTCTATATGTGCAAATTCTTTCAGAATTTTCTGTAGATTGTTTTCATTTGGAAGCACACTGTAAAAAGTGAAGCTGTGCAGTTGTTGCTTTAAGGAGGTATACTGGTCTGATACTACCTATAATTCTAATTTTGTTGTTATAACCTAGTTCAATCAAGATTATGTAACATAAAATGAGAGAATGTTATTTCAACTTAAATCCATCACATTGACCCAACATACAACTTCCAATAATATTCAGAACAAACACATTCAAAACATGCACACCTGCTCTATGATGATCAGTGAATGTTGATTCAGTGAAAAATTATGATTTGAAATGATTTCATTTCAACAAAACCATTGTTAAACTTACCACATGAAGTACAATTTCTTGTTGAACCAAGAAAATATTTTTTTAGTGCACTGTGCAGATGTGACTGCTGAGTACACTGAGGACTTCATCCATGTCAGCACTTTGGAAGTCTTGGAGTCCTTCACTTAAAACATCCTTTTCTGTTGGACTAATGTAATTGAAAAACACCTCCATTAGACTGGTTTCTGGTGAAAAAAGGGACAGTCTTCTTTTAGAAAAGGAGGTGCCAGCTGAATTGGCAAGTACCCATTGCACCCATCCAATGGCAAAAATCCTCGCAACAGCGTCCCACTCTCTGTCTTGGTAAGTGTGATGCAGAGTAGGGATCTTGTAAGTTGTTCCACAGGTTCTGGTTGCATAAAATGTGTCCCAGAATTCAGTAAATCAGACCTTGAACACTCCATCGCCGATGCCAGCTTCCTCCTCACCATTTTGGAGTATGTGGTTAATTGTTACATTGGCATGTAGAATGTTTTTGTCTGAGAAAGCCTGAATCATATCATTCACAGATTGAACTCTACGAATTACAACTGTCTCACATTGTCACATTTCTTGGGCTTTCAAAGAACAAGTCATTGTTTATTGTACTTCTGGTTTCTGCAGCATCTGTGATTTCACAGAATGAGCTACCTGGAACCAGGACTGTATCTGCTCACAAATGGAACTGTTTCATTCCCCGCACAATCAACATGTACAGGTGAGTATTACACAGTAAAATCCCCAGAGTAAAATTAACTCTATTCAGAGAACATTTGGTCCCTCTCTAAATAGAGTTAAATTAACACTGAAGCAGAGTTAAAGTTAATGAGATAATTAAGTGATCAATTAAATGATTGTGCATTAATAATGAACACCTGCTGTTAACAAGCAGAATCACCGAAGAAAAGAGAAGCACAAGAACTACAACTGACTTTACTGTGTAAGGATGTGATGAGATCCAATGTGTCTCGCGAGATCTCATGATGATATCCTTGCAAAACATTCAGCAGTGTTCACATTAGAGCTGCATGATTAATCCCTAAAATGTGGAGCACTCGATTCAAGGACCCACGCAGTCTTATTTCTGAATGACAATGGTTTAGCTCTGTCTATTAGGACTGTTTCACATCACGAGTGTCAGTGGAGCGTGAGAAGCAGGTTTCGTCGCTGCCCATGTTAATGAATCAGTGGGTCGGGGTAAATGTGAAAGCAGAAAGAGCAACACAAACAGTCTTTTCAACCATGTTATAATCATTATTTCTGTGTTACGGACATTTAAATAACAGAAGTACTGGGATAAAAGTTTATAGTTTGGTTATAAACACTTATTGTCTACAGTAGCAATCAAAACAAAAGTTTTAGAGTTTAATATCTGAGTTATGTTTTTTTTTAATGATTTTCTTTTTTATCTTGAATGTTTTTTATATATATTTTGGAAGGATTTCTTACAAGCTGTTGTGATCCAAAAAAATAATCTGAAAAATGTTATGTTCAGGCACACACAGACATCAAGAAGCATTGTTGTGATTCTCACACTGATTCTTCATGTCTGTGTGTCTTATTTAAAGGGTTTTTTGTTTTGTTTTTTACGTTTTTGAGCAAAATAAATTTTAAAAACATCTGTCTGATACAGATATTATGTTGTTCACAGAGTTGATGCACTCAGTAAAGAAAAATCATACAGGTACTACATGAAGACTATGCCAAAACATAATCAAGGACACCAGAGCACATTTCCTCTGGTTTATCTGGCTCTGTTACAGCAGCCAAACAAAATCTAATGTTAAAAATGTAAATATCAAGAGCCTAACTAATGCAAACACTGACCACTATAATGGTTGCTTAAAAATTTTGGTTTTCTCCTTTGGTGATTCTGCTTATTAACATCAGGTGTCTTCAATAATGATCAATCATCACTTCATAAATCACTAATTATCTCATTAACTTTAACTCTGCTTCAGTGTTAGTTTGACAGTGTTACTTTTAACACTCTTGAGTGTGGAGTCAAATAAACTCCCAGGAGAGTTCATTTAACTCTGGACTTTTTTTTCAATATGTATCAGATTGGAGCAACAAAAGTTCAAAGTTTAAGTGAATTTGTTATTGTGTCATTTGACGAATTGTATTGTGTGTATATTTTCTGCTGTCTCTTTGTAATGGTTGTAGAAATTGTGGATAATATTTAATTTGCGTACAGCACAAAAAAATTCAAATCATTTTATAAAGCTGAAAAGACTTCAGTTTCACTGAATAAACCTGTGTTTACTGTTGCTTGTTGTCATTGTATGCTTTTATACAATGAATTTTATTTATTGTTTGTTTCTTTATTTGTAATACCATACTCCTATTTTTTTCTTGGTCTGCACAGCAGGTGGTGCTACAGCACCATTAACACTCCTAGTTATTGACCTCTTTGCATAGGTAATAATACACTGTTACATTTGTAAAGCTTAAAGTGTGTGAAATATGTTCTCCTTCTAAAACACACTACTCCAGTAGGGTTGTGACGTTGAGGTAGTTTGTTAGAGTTTTCCCTCTTTTCCTCACTTTTATTTGCTTTTAAATAGCTTGTAAATGCTTGTGGCATTTTACTTTCACTTTTGGGCTTTTGCACAAGGTCTCACCGCTTGTTAAAGCAGGTAGCAGTGGTACAGTCGAGTTGTCATTTTTGATGTGCAGTAGCATAATGAATTGTGCTGTGTAGAGAAGGACAAGTAAATGTATTAGTGACTGTTTAATTGTTGAATAGGACAGTTTTAGTATAGATGCAGTATATTTGTTTGCTTTTAATGTTATGGGAGTGAGTGTAATGTTAAAAATAGTAGGGCTGACCCAAATTACACATGTATGTCTTTAAGACTGGGGTGTCCAAAGTCGGTCCTGGAGGGCTGGTGTCCCGCAGAGTTTGTCTCTATGTTTCTAGCATGCATAATAAGACCTTGTTTAGCTGATTCATGTATGTTTTAGTCACCATTATAGTGGTCAGTGTTTGCATTAGTTGGGCTCTTTATCCTTACCTTTTTAATGTTAGATTTTGTTTGGTTATTGTAATTGAGTTATAACAACCAAGACAAACCACAGAAAAGGTGATTATATGGTGTTGAATATGCTTTGACATAATCATTATGTAGTGGCCTAGAGTTAGGTTTTCTTTATTGATTATGTTGGTATAATCAGACAGATGTTAATAAAACTTATTTTGATCAAAAAAAGAAAAAAAAAGTTAGTTTAGACACACAGACATGAAGAATCAGTGTGAGAATCACAACAACGGTGATCATCAAAATGCATGTTGTAGCCAATCAGAACTCATCCATGACTCCCATCATGCATTGCGGCATGAATAAATTATGAGCTGAATTGTCTCTGTAATTTCTTTTATTCTATTTTCTTTTATTTTTACTGTTTTTATGTGACTTTTTAGTCCCTTTTCCTGTGATGTTTAGAGTTGATCTGTTTCTGAATATGCTGTTTGTTGAGTGCAATTGTTACCTAATTTTATTGAGTAGATTCTATAGGTTGTTTTTTACAGTGTAATAAGTATGAACGCTGTAAAAGCATTGAGGAAAGCACTTACACTGGTAATTTTTTTTTTTTGCACAGCTGTAAAGCAGAACATCATAGACAAGCATACACTGACCACAACATTAATGTCACAGGGCACAAACTAGATTTTAACAGAAAAGTAACAATTATAACCTCCAAGTCCAAACATTGACTCTAGGATATTACAAGCTGAGGAGGAATCCAGTGAGAATGTCATGTCTATTGACGGGAAGAACATAAAACACATCAGACTATAGAAAGGCTTTCACAAGTACAAGTTCCAAGTGGATTTACTTTAATGTTCACCACACAGAAAAGAGACACGCCAGCTAGTTATTTACCAGAGCAGACACAAGCCATGTAGCTAAACTAAAGCTAATTGTGTTAAATATACATATGTCTTGAGAACAGTATAAGAATGTGAGATTAACTGAGAATTTTTATCATAGTTTTGTCTAGAGTCAATATATTGTGCATCAGGAAAACTTTAAAGTTGAGAGCATAGCGAGGAAACGTGTCTGTTTACATTCTTGCTCTTATTCAGAGAACGCTCATGCAGAAATGGACAGTGAGGACCTCTTTGCAGAAATGGGCTACACAACAGGAGAGACTCAAAGTCGTAAAGCTTACCACATTCCAGTACAAGGCATCCAGAGATTGTTGTAGATGGACACAAATGGAACTATGACTGAAGGAACATAAATACAAAAGAATATGATTAAGACAAAAACAAAAAACATATGGTGTGCTAGACAGAAAGGCATAATGCAAGCAACAGTTTTTATCACCGTAAAGATTGTAAGGAAACCAGGATATGGTTTAAAGTGCCCCTATTATGCCTTTTCAAATATGTCCTTTCATGCATTGTGTCATGTAGCTGTATGTGAACATAAACTATCTGCAAAGTTGTGAAGCCGACAGTGCATGATAGATAAAGTTATTGTCTATCAAAAAAAAGAGTCGACTCACATTTGCCTAAACGAGTCGTCAGGATTTCGAATCTTTTTCTGTTACGGCCACACGTCACGAAGCTTAATGTCCGCCCACGTTCTATGTCGCAAACAACTTGCCCGCCCTCAAACAGTAAAATTTCCATGTGGTTTACCTCACATGGAAAATTACATGTACATTATAGAAAAAAGACGCTGTATCATACGCTGTGAGTAAAACTGTTTTATATTCACTTCCAAAAGATGATGAATCTACAAAGATTGTGTTTTCGGGCGATCTTTCAAAATACGTAGTTGTGTATGTTATGTTGTGTAACAACCCTGCACATGTCATGCTAACCAGCTAAATCACACTTCTGTAGTTCTGTTGTTCAGCTGTGGACCCACTGTAGTCTGACAATTTGTGATTGATGCAGCTTGACTGTCTGTCTGTCTCATTAGTTGTAGTAATGATAAAGGATGGCGCACGAAGCGGCTTTTACACTGAATGCAGAAAGCGCTGTGCTATGAAACCCATTCGTTTCAATGCATTCCGCCCTGCGAGGACGGCTTGTTTCTGCCTCGACCAAAGCGGACGCGCAGCGGACAAAGTTCAAATGAGTTGTTCAAATGAACTGTTGCCGCTGTGCTCTGAAGGGCTGAACTGAACCCAGCGACCAGCGCAGAGCTTTCTGCGTTCGGTGTGAAAGCCGCCTTAATGCATTATACAATGTTGAAGTTTACAACGTAGAGGTGTGTCCAGTTCGCTTACATAAGCAAATTGCGAGCACTTTCCACGATAGACTGTGTTAACATGTCGATCAGCCACTTCAGCTGTTTCATCATCAGACTCTGGCTCGAATTGTTATGGTAAAATCGATGCCATCTTTTCTATGTATTGACAAGTCTCCAGGACTGTCAGTCAGTTATGGCAATGGGCGTTTTGTTTTCCGACAGCCATACCTAGGTAGCAATGTGTCGGCCCAGATCCGGCCCAGATTTGGCACGTGTGTAATGATGATCTGGCCCACATGCAGCATGGAATGATGGCGCTTGAATGGACCACTGCTGTTTGCCAGATCTGGGCCACAAGCAGGCCATAGCAATGCCACATGTCAGCCAAGAGCAAAGAAATAAACCACAGGTGGACCTTACCTGAGTCCTCTCAGCTTGTTAACAAGCAAAATCACTTAAGGAGAGAAGAGAACAGAAATAAGAGACAAACAGAAACTCAAGAACTTAAACTGACTTAAGCCACAGCCTTAAATGAAATCAACTGAAGATAAAAGACTAAAATCTCTGAAGATTTCAGAAGAGGAGGATTAAACAACAGCTTCACCAGCTTCACGCATTACTAACCAGATCGACTTTCTGTCAGATGTCTACAGAAGTTCTTATTGAGAATTAATTGGGGTTTAAATCTAATGTTTTTCATTTAAACTCACCATAATGGTGATTAGTGATTAGTTGGGCTCTTAACTCTTATTATTAATCATTTGTCTTTGGCTGCTGTGACAGTCTTTTTGACAAACATGTTTGCATTAAATAATAGTTTGCTGTTGATGAATTCACAGTTGTTGTGTAATAGCCTGATACACTGAGATCATTTTAATCTAGTAGTTGAGTAATTTTAGGTATGATCATTATAAACCCTGTGCTACTGCAACGTGAGTTGCAACATCAGTCTGAAGGTTAATTTAAAAAAAGAGCACAAAATGGTGAACAATGCTGACACACACAGATATCGGATCCATTCAACAGCAAAAAACAGCAAAAAGAAAAAAACAAAAAAACAAAAAAAACAATAAATACACAAACCAAAGCTAGAATAAAAGAAATAATAGAACAATTCAATTAATTTATTCATGCTGTGGTGGATGCTGGGAGTTTTGTACTATGGTACCTAGCATGCATTGCTACATTGCATACACTTTTTATTCCCACCATTGTTTAGTTTTATGTGTTGATTTATGATGACTTTGTGTATTATTAGAGTTAAAGTGCTTCTATTATGCCATTTTAAAGGTTGATAATATTGTTTTAATAGACTCCCAAAACAGGTTTACATGTATGCAAGGTCAAAAAACACTTCAGTTTTCTCGAAAAATAGATTTAATTTTACCCCATTTCTAAATGATTCGTAAACGACTCGTGTGAAGCAGTTTGAAGAATCAGTCTCTCTAAACTCCTCCTTTCCATGAGCTCCCACTGCTGTGATTGGTCAGATGGCGCAGTCCTTTATGATTGGTTTACCGCATACAGCGTGTAGGAAAACGAAACGCCCATTGCCATAACTGAATGACAGCCCTGGACACATGACAATACATGGAAAAGTTGGCATCGATTTTACCATAACAATTCCAGCCAGAGTCTGATGATGAAACAGTTGAAGTGGCTGATCGACATGTTAACACGGTCTACCGTGTAAAGTGCTCGCAATTTGCTTATATAAGCGACCCGGGCACACCTCTATACTGTAAACTTCAACATTGTATAATGCATTAAGCGGCTTTCACACCGAACGAGGAAAAGTGCTGCGCTGCCGCTGTGTTCAGTGCAGCCCTTCAGAGCAGCAAAAGTTCAACTCATTTGAACTTTAATGGTGGCGTGCGTAACTCCTCTGGTATGTACAAGTGTTTGATGTACATGTTTCTTTTGAATTAAATCACATGACCAAAAATGTGGTAGTTGACATTTCAATAGTTATTTACTGTATAAGTTAGCTCATATTTTGCTGTAATTATCAGTTATGTTTTCTCAAAGCTTGATGATTATTAAATGGTAGATCTCAAAGAATGATGTTTTCAGATTCTAGGTTTTCAGTACTGGTTTTATCTGTCATTTGTTTAGTGTTGATGCAGCCCGAGATGATGATTCCCTTGGGCGACTTGTAAATGATGGCCATGCTAACCCAAACAGCAGGATGAAGAGCATCCACGTGGATGGAAAACCTTACCTGTGCTTATTTGCTATGAGGAACATCTGTCCTGGTGAAAAAAATCACGGTATGAAAACCTTTAAAATAACAGTTATTTATTGGATTATATTAAAGGTTGAATGTATTAATAGTCAAATGTTACCCATGGTAAAAGTATTGACTTTTTATGTATTACATTACGTGTGTGTTCATTGCAGTACGTCAGTTTTTGTGAAGCTTTACACCTGTGTTATAAGGACCATCATGATGTTTGACTTGACTGAAGAATCTCAGTGTGTTGTGTTAGTTTAACAAAATCCTGGTTTATGAGGACACTAGTTATTACCGGGACAATGGGCTGCACCTATATGAAATATTAATACTGATCATTCACATCTCATTGAGGTCAATATGATATTGAAAACTCAGAATGGTTCTCTAAATTGGTAAAAAAAACAAATAGGTCCCTCTTGATCAGTAAGTAATACTTAAACTATAATAAAGAGTAGTTTTATAAAAAAAAAAAATTCTCCGAGATTGCATATTATCTATTCAGTAGATGATAAATGAGAATTTGTGTCTGACCAACCTAAAGAAACTTTAAAGATATCTGAGAAGTGAATGTAATAGCTGTGTTAGTCCTTAAAGTATATAACAGATTTCAGAATTTCTTAGAAACAAATGTGAACATACACTCAAAAAAATGTTGGGTTGTTTTTGTGTTGGGTTGTTTTTGTGTAACCCAACATTGGGTTACTGATTTTATCCAATCAAGTGACAGTTAAGAGAGTAAGCCACTCCCCCTACTCGACGAGCCAAGCGCTACACTGTAAAAAGCAACCTATAGAATCTACTCAATATAATGGGGTAAACTGATGTAACAATTTGCACTCAGTTTGTTTGGGTAGATTCTATCCTATATGTCTGAGTAAAGAATACCTGAATTTATCAGCTAAGACAAACTAAAAAAAAAGTAGGTTAAGTCTACACAGCAAAAAGCCCAGTGTTAAATGAACTCTCCCAGGAGTTTGAGTCCATACTCAAGAGTGTTAAAATGAACACTGAAGCAGTGTTAGAGTTAATGAGGTAATTAAGTGATTCATTGAGTGATGATTGACCATTATTAAAGACGCCTGATGTTAATAAGCAGAATCACCAAAAGGAGAAAATCTAATTTTGTAAGTCGCCATTATAGTGGTCAGTGTTAGTATTAGTTTAGCTCTTTACCAGTAACTTCTTAATATTAGATTTTGTTTGGGTGTTGTAATTGAGTTCCAACAGTCAGACAAACCAGAAGAAATGAGATTTTGTGGTTTTGATTATGCTTTGACAAAGTCATGAAGTAGCGATCAGAATAAGTGAGTTGTATTTTGTTTATGTTAGTTTAATCAGACAGGTGTTTCTGAAATTTATTTGACCGGAAAAAATATAAACATTTTTTAGATTTAGACACACAGACATCAACAATCAGCATGAGAATCACAACAATGGTGACCAACAAAAACTTATGTTGTAGCCAATCAAAACTCATCCATATCTCCCATCATGCATTGTGGCATGAATAAATTATGAGCTGATGATTTCCGTGATGTTTAGAGTTGATCTGTTTCTGAATATGCTGTTTGTCACCATTTTTGAGATTCATATGCTGATTCATGATGTCTGTGTGTGCCTAAAAGAACAGCTTTTGAAATTTTTTTTTGATCGGAGGAGCTTGTAAAAAGTCCATTTAAAATGTAAACAAAAATTCAGGCTTTATCATTTTTTTTGCTGCTGTGAAACCACAAGGCAGTTGTAATAAATAAAGGATATAAAACTCTAAATGATTTCAGTGGCTCAAACTAAGTTTATTTTAAAACAGAATTATCACCACTGCATGACTTTTGCTCTTTGGCTTGTCTGGCTAGTTTAACTAAACAATTGAACAAAAGCTAATATTAAAAAACTACGGGTCAAGAGCCCAACTAATGCTAACACTGACCACTATAATGGTGATGTAAACATTTTGGTGTCTTCAATAATTTTCAATCATCACTCAATGAATCACTTAATTACCTCATTAACTTTGACACTGCTTCAGTGTTCATGTTAACACTCAAATAAACTCCCGCGAGAGTTCATTTAACACTGGGCTTTTTGCTGTGTAGACTTTATCCCACAGTTATTTGACACTGAATTATGATTAAGTGCACAGAAAAAGGAGTCATGATCACCTACAGTACAGCTAACACAAGCACTATGTCACCATAGTCTCTCTTATGCACAGAAATGCTTGAACTAGTTATTACTGAGATATTGAGTTACCTATGTCCCGGTAATAACTAGTGTCCTCATAAACCAGGCTTTTGTCAAACTAACACAACACACTGAGATTCTTCAGTCAAGTCAGATATCAAGAATATGTGATGATGGTCCTCATAACACAGGTGTAAAACTTCACACAAACTGACGTACTGTAATGCATAAAAATACATTAACATTAACTTGGGTAACATTTAAATATTGATTTGAAAAATAAACTGTGCTTTTTTTTTTTTTTTGTATATCATCATGTTAAAAAAACTAGCAAAATTATGCAGTCATTTTAAATTTCATTACATTAACAACTGGTTATCTATACATTTATTCCTTGGATATATTTCTCACATTCTGTTGGATTAAAATGGTTTTATAGCTTTTAGAGAAAGTGTATGAAAAGCATTTTTCTTATTTTCAGATAACTCCTAAGACCCAGCTGTCATCAGACAACAATGATTGTGGTGCGGTTAATGTGGGACTAGACGAGGTAAATGCAGTTGTGCTGGAAGAGAATAATTAAGCAAATACATATTTGTGTTAGGTTGTTAACATATTTAAACCAATGATGCAAATGTTTAATTTTATGTTTCATATGCTGGGTTTCCCTCCAAAGTTGTGAATTTACTTTGTGTGCAAAACTGGAATTTCGCTTAAAACATTTGTGAATAAGCACTATTTCCATCCAACGCATCCAAAAAAAAAAAAAAAAAAAACAAAATCATCACTTCCTGATAAACTGGTACTAAATATCAGTAAGAAAAGTAGGAGAAGCCACTGAATATAATAATTTTTACATAAATAACTTGCGATTTTAGAGAGAGCAGATGAAACAATACATGCGGTCATTGCTTTCGGAGGCGGATGCAGCTGTTTGGGAACACAGTCTTGTAAGACAGTTCTTTGAGGCAGTTATACAAAAATACTTTGTTGGCAGACTTTGCTCAGGCATTTTAGAATGACCATAACAACATTTCAGGTGCTGTGCAATGAGATTAGTCTGCTAGTTAGTCAAGTTATCCCGTCCCATAACACAGTCACATGACTCTTTTTGGTGCGTGTGGAGGAATTAATTCACAAAATGTGCATTAACCCTTTTTTGCACAATTCAAAAACCACCTCAGGCGAGCGTAAAAACATTTTTGCAAATTAAGGGATTTTTTTTTTCATTTCCATCACTCGTTTCTGATGCGATACTGCAAAATGTCCATAAACGCATTGTGATGGAAACACAGATATAGACTCTTAGTGAGGTTGAACCACCCACTCTTGAAATGAACACTCTGTCCCAGTCAGTGCGAGACATAGAGAAGATATTGTGCTGTTTCTTGTTTTTGTTTTTTTTTTTTTTTTTTTGTTTATAAAAACAAATGGTTGTGGTTATGGTTATTTATAGGGTTTTTGATTACTATGTTAACTTATGTCACCTTGTTTTAAATGTCAGTACAATAACACATTAATTAATTATTGATACTCAGTGGTTGAAAATGTCTTCTGCTCTTAAATTTCTTGTACACAAACTCAGGAGCTTCTTTTTTTTTTTTTTTTTTTTTTTTTTTTAAATGTGTTCAGTTGTCAGCTGTCAGTGATCCTTCAGTGTTAATGGTGCACCAGTGTTTGTGCAGCTACTGAAGGACTGGAAAAGGATAATTTCCAAATCCTTGTCTTTAGAAGAATGTTTGTTTTTCTTTACTTTCAGGTGACTCCTGAGAAGGACTAATTATCATTGGAGGATCAAGACAGTGTTGAGAAGGATATGATGAAGGTAATAAAAAGTTATTTTAAAATGTTATTTTTGTAAGAAATCTTCTCCACGTCAGTGTTAATGTTTCTGTTTTGACAACAAATTTTAAGGACAGGTGAGAGCAATTATTGTGTTTCTGAATTCAGAAACCCTTGTTGTATGCAATAACGATGGCCATTTAGTGAACTGGGGCCAATAATTTAATTAACACCTAAGCAAACGCGATTGATGCGATAAGATTCTAATGACAAGCAGTTTGTCTGTCCACACCAAACATGACGGGAGTGCAAGATGCGACAAAATCAATCAATACGGTGTTAGTCTGCCAGTTTCACCTTTTAATATGGCAGTAAGATAATCTAAAACTAATGCACTACAACAGATTTACAGATTATACAGATTTATAATTCTGGTACAACTGAAGCTATAGAATTTCTTAGAATTTACCAACCAGATTCCCAAAGCACAAACAGCAAAACACAAATGAGCAAAACATTTTCTTGGTGAAATGTATAAATGTCCTGTAGAGAAGTATTCAGTAATTGAGATGAAAACTGCTCCAGCTTGTCAGTATACTGTATCTGTTGGGGGTTGTACTTCAAATTCTCTTCCTTTTTTTTCTTCCTTCCTCCCCCTAAAACACAGTATTGTGTCATGTTTACATGACCAGTGTATCACATTAATGAAACTGTTTTGATTTGACCTCTCCCACTCTTGTTTGCACTAAAATAATTTTGTTTGTATAATTATGTATATATACTGTATATATAATTTTTTTCTCAAAGTCTCTCTGAAAACATTGATCAGTCCACTGTTAGTTTGTCTATAAATTGAGAAAGTTAAGTGCAGCTGCTGCTCTTAAGCTGAATAATGATCTTTCCATTGATGTATTGTTTGTTATGATAAGACAATATTTGGCTGAGATGCAACTATTTGAATATATGGAATCAAAAAAATATTTTGTTGGTTCAACTTAGAAATTGTTCTTCATGTAGTAACATCTACAATAACTAGTTTTGTTGAGATGAAATAAATGATTTAAGATTACTGATTATAACTGAATTCAACCAACCTGAAAAAACAAGTTTTATTAAAGCATAACAGTCAGTAGATGTAACCTGATTTCTCCAGTTAGGATAAGAGACGTGGATGGCTGTTTTCGTTACGGAAAGTAGAATCCTCTCTTTCTCTCCGTCCCTCTCGATGCAAACTGTTAGCACGGAAACGTGCTGTGGTTTCCCGGCATGCTGCCCGGCGGGTCATGGAAATGACGCCGCTGCATCGTGGGTTGGCATCGTTGTCTTTGAACGTCCGACTTTCGTTCTTGATTAATGAAAACATTCTTGGCAAATGCTTTCGCTCTCGTCTGTCTTGCGCCGGTCCAAGAATTTCACCTCTAGCAGCGCAATACGAATGCCCCCGGCCGTCCCTCTTAATCATGGCCCCGGGTTCCAGAAACCCACAAAATAGAACCGGAGTCCTATTCCATTATTCCTAGCTGCGGTATTCAGTGGCGACAGGCGGCCTGTTTTGAACACTCTAATTTTTTCAAAGTAAATGCTCTTGGGTTTCTTGAAGTCAGATGGAAAAGACGCAAATCTCACGCGCAGCCTCGGTGTTTGTCTGTATCTCTCTCCTACTCTCGCCATTACAGTGTTTCTTTGCTACAAACTGAGTGTATTCTTCAAAAAAACGACGTTTACTGCAAATCGCGAAGTTTCGAAGTATACAGTTTCTTCAGGCTATTGCTGTAATGTCATCAAGTTAGAATGTATCAGATGTAAGCTAGAGTAACTGCTGTCTCGAGTGCAAGTGAGCAAATGACTGTTTGTATGTGACCAGTCACATGACAGGAAGCAGGAACTATATAAGGAGAGCAGCATGCCAAACAAGAGGTCCATCACTAACAGCTACAAAACACACCTGGATTGTGGAGTTTTCTTTTTGTGGACTTACCTTTCCAGATTCACTTACAGCAAATTGGAATATCACTCATCTTGGATTGTATATACACTGGTGGATTCACATTGGGACATTTCAACACACTAGGATTCTTGGACTGTTTTTAGGGTATGGACTAGCGAACTGTATTCTTTTAACAGCCAGAGTTTACCTGGTTTTATTGTGTTGTTTTAAAGTCCTTTTATGTGCACATTGTAAATACACCGCTCTCAAACTTATTTCTGTTTTATGTCATTCTTTTAACACATCAAATGTCTCACACAGTAGAATCTGACCCCATTTTAAACTTTGTGACCCAGCCTATTAGGCCGAAAGTTACAAGGTATCTAAAGATCCAGAGGTCAGACAGTCTGACCTCAGTTAGGCACTGGCCCACATTTCAAAAGCCAGCTTTAGTCCCTACTTAAAGGAAGATTCTCTCTAACAGCATTTCCACACGTCTTATTGTTCTGAATTGTTCTGAATGTTGTCTTAAAGTGTCTGCGTCCTTTTTTAATCATTTTCATGAATGAAATATTCCATATAGGTTCTATTTATGTGTATATAAGTCAGATAGGTGTATATTTATTAATATTTATTGGATGTGTGTGTTATATATGTGTATATTTGTACTTCTATTTATGTGATATATGATATGTATATATGAATATATTACTGTGCCTGATTAGGATTTATACATTCTTCATTAAACACGTTGCAAGATTTATTGATTATTGAACGATACACCACTCTCTGACCTTTTGACCCCTCTCTCATTACACTTAATATATGTTTCTGGAATTAAAAGATAATTTAATAAATACTACTAATAAATAGTATGAATTAATAGAATAAAAAAGGATTAAAAATGGCCAATATAAATTATGAAATTAGGGCTAGAGCACTAAGGGCTGCACCACCTAGTTGTACATCAATTAGGTGTAATATGTGTAGGGGTGCTCGACCTAGGTCTACTGTCTTTAGGTGTAAGGTTTGGGGTGGGTGAATTGACTGGGTTTAGTGACTCTAGGTTTTAGGTATGGAGGGGTGTTTTGCATAGACTACAGTGTCTTTAGGTGTTAGGAGTGAATTGCATAGAGCAGGGGTGGCGAACCTGTTTGGCATGATGAGCCAAAAAAAAACCTTTATCACTGCAAAGAGTCACACAACAGATGCACAAACAACAGTATATCTGTCACAATAACTTATACACCTAATTATATAATGCAATAGTTTTCATGGATTTAAATTAGCCTACCTCCTTTTACTTGACTCAGTGGGACACCTGACATTCCTTGGTTTCCACAATCTTTTTCCGGTCTGGATCGTATTCAGTTGTGGCTACTCGTAGTAACTCTTTCACATGTGTATCAGTAAGAACAGAGCGATGCTTTGATTTCACTTGTTTCAGTGTCGAAAAAAGTGATTCACAGACGTAAGTTGACCCAAACATTGACAATAGTTTGAGTGCAGCCTGTTTGACATTGGGATATCTTTCAACGGGCACAATCTTCCAAAACTCCACGGTTCCTTCCCTCAGAACACTTTTAAGTCTGTCATCCTCAGAAAGTTCGATCATTTCAAGCTGAGATGCTGCTTCATCTTCCACTAAAGGGGCTTTTAAACAGTCTGATTCAGCAGTGAATGGGTTGATCAGAAATGTAATCTGTTGTCTTTTTTGTCACAGGCTGGAGAATCTGTCCTCAAAATTTTGCTCAAGATTTTCAAGCAGCGTAGCATACCGTGCAGTACTCCCTTTTACAACATCTGCTTCTTGTCCACTTGCCTTCAACAAGGTTGGAAAATATGTGTAGTCTCTCTTTTTTAGATGTGTCTTGAACAGCTTGAGTTTGTTGACAAATGCAAAAACACTCTGCACCAGGTCAGGCAGCATCTTTAACTTCCCTTGCAGATCCACATTCAGTCCATTCAGATAATGCAGCACATCGACCAAAAAAGTCAAATCTGAAATCCACTGGGGATCATGTAGCTCAGGATAGTCCTTATGTTTCTCTGCGAGGAGCAGCTTCACTGGATTCAAAAGCTCAAAGAAACAAGAAAGCACATTTCCTCTTGAAAGCCATCTCACGGCACAGTGAAGAAGCAGATCAGATGGAAGATCTTCATCAAGTTCATCAATGAGATTTTTGAACTGTCTGTGATTGAGGGCATGTGTCCTTATAAAATTGACAACTTCCAGCACAGGTTCCATGATGTGGTCTAAGTTCAGCTTTTTAGACACCAAGTGCTCTTGATGGATAATACAGTGAAAAGTCCAAAATTCGGGAAAACGGTCATCAGCTTTACACAGCCCTACAAGACCTTTCTCAGATCCCAGCATGGCTAGAGCTCTGTCTGTGACTATTGCTGTTAGTTTTGATAACTGCAGATTTGCTTTCTCAACAACAGTCATCAGTGTCTCTTTCAGATCGATACCACGAGTTCTGTCTTTCAGCGGCACTATGTCAAGCAGCTCTTCCTTTATTGTGCAGTCTTCTGACACAAACCGTACAAATATTGCCAATTGTGGCTTGTCTTGAACATCGCAGGACTCATCCAACGCAATGCTAAAATACTGGCACTTCTGAAGATCGATAGTAAATGTGTTTCTACTGAATTGTCAATGTCCGATATTCTCTGTTCAACAGTGTGTCATGACAGTTGAAGGTCCTTTACTGAACATTTTAAATTTTCATTTTCGGGACAAAGAATAGCAACAGCATCACTGAGGCACTTTTTAACAAATTCTCCTTCAAGGTATGGCTTTTTTGCACGAGGAATGTTCCACGCTAGCTGATATGATGCTAATGTGACCGTCTCTGAATGCTTAGTAAATTTTCAGAAAAGCTGAGTTTGCTTTTCTGCCTGACCTTTCAGTGTCTTTACCTTGTGCTTGCGAAGTTCACTGCCTTTGGGAAATTCCCGGGCTACGGCAGAATGGAGAGAGGTGAAATGGCGCTCGAGATTTGAAGCCTTAAAATGCGACAACGAAATCTGGCATATCAAGCAGAATGGCTTTCCATTTCTTTCAACAAAAAAATATAAATCCTCCCATTCAGATAAAAATGTTCTGCGCTCATCTTCGTTAACTAGTTCTAGGAGGCTGAAATTGGATATATATATACTATTTGGGGGGCGCCCAGTCGAACGCACTTGGTTTGGGAGCTCTACCGCCGAGATATGGTACTGCACCCCTAGTTGCACCCATCATATCTGGTGATCCATGGGTGCTCACTTGGTATATGTACTTGTTGGTTCCGCCCTCAGTGGATTGCAGCTGGTTTGTTCGCTCTAGCGCCACCAGGCGGTGAGATTGGGAGAGGTGTTGGGTGGGTGGCGGTCAGTTATATTTGGGTGGGACTTAGGGTGTACTCACACTAGGCAGTCCGAACCATGCCCGCGAGCATTTGACCACCAAAGCGTGGTTCATTTAACTAGTGTGAGTGCTCTGAACCGTGCCCAGGCGCGGTTCATTTAGCCGTCCCTGGCCCGCTTGGAAGAGGTGTGCCAGAGCACGGTTCAGTTGGACTCGGGCGCGGTTCGCTTGTAGTGTGAGCGCTAACCAAGCTGGAGCATGGAACAGGACGCGTGACGTCACGTTTTTGCGATGGTCCAAAACCAAATGTAGTTGAACTGTAGTCGGTAATCAAAGCTGCAAAGTCCTTGCTGCTCTTCAGCTGGTACCTTGCAAACCTTCTCATATGAGCAGCACGATTGCGTGAAAATTTTCGTGCCACAAAAGCGATAGACCTGTTTAGCAACAGGCTGTTAGAGGGCTGTGAACCACCAGAGCGTAACCAAAGTAACCAGAGCGATGGACTCCATTGCGTTCAGCGAGAGCGCCGCTTTTCCTGTTTATCCTGAAACCGTAATGACGTAAGCGTTCTCTGGCACGAATGCTGAAACCCTATGTGGGGAGTGGGGAGTGGGGACAATCATACTCAGGCCCGGTTCACGGCAACCATGCCTAGTGTGAGTACACCCTTAGTGTTTTGGTGTGGGTGGGGTAGGTGTTAGGTGTATGGTGTATCCACTATAGTGTGATTTTCTGCTAAACTTTAGAAATCCTTAGCAGTTTTTAACACATGCTGTTCACAGTGTCATCCAGGAGAGGGTGACTTATTAGGCCCTGTTTATTTCCTGGAGTGAATAGATGGATAGATAAATAGATAGACAGAGTGTGGTAAGTGTTATGTGTCCAGTTCAAAGGTCACAGAACAGCTGACTAAGAGCATCCACCATAGTGTGTTTTTCTGCTAAGCTTTAGGAATCCTTAGCACAGGGGTGCCCAACCCTGTTCCTGGAGATCGACCTTCCTGCAGAGTTTAGTTCCAACCCTAATCAAACACATCTGTCTGTAATTATCAAGTGTTCCTTCAGATCCTAATTAGCTGGTTCAGGTGTGTTTGGTCAGGGTTGGAGCTGAACTCTGCAGGAAAGTCGATCTCCAGGACCAGGGTTGAGCACCCTTGCCTTAGCAGTTTTTGAGCAGGTCTAAGTTTCTCTATACAGGTGGGCAGGTTTCCCTACCAGTTTCCAGACCTTCTGTTTCTGAGATCTGGCCACTTCCTCTTTAGGATTAACTGTTTATAACTTGGAAAGGAAGTGGACTTCAGGGTTCATATTTTTGGTGTGGGGTTCCTTTTGTTTAAAATTTGTGCAAACGTATATTTTGCTCATAACTTATATTTTGCCGTTTCATCTTGTTTTAGGAGGGAGGAACGAAACCAGAAAAAGTTCAGAGGGCACGTGTCTTTATAATGGCCGACAGTGCTCGGATTTGAAAGGTTAGTCTTTTTATATTTTTTTGTTTTAAATGAGTTCGATGTGAAGTTTGTTTAAACTGTTGTGCTAACTTATGTTTTGCTGTTTCATCGTGTTTTTGAAGGGATTAACAAAACAGAACGTGAAAGTTAGCAGGTCAGCTCTATTTTAAAGGCTAACAGCGGTCAGATTTGAAAGGTTAGTGTTTGTATTTTGTAAGGGTGAAAGATATAGATATGTTAGGATTGTAATGCTATGTTTTAATGTGGCATGGGTTTTTACAAGTAATACAAATTAAAGTTATCGCGTTGGACTCAGACTTACTGACTTTGTTCACACAGGGTAGAAGTACATCTTAGAAATTTTTTCGTAATTTTTTTTTTGTGGGTTTTATTTAACTTAGTCATGCTTGTGGTGTTCCTGGTCAAAAATCACCGAACTCCAAACAACTGCTCATAAATCTGTAAATATGCTATATTATTACTAAAGATTGGATTCGTTCATTTTGTCAACTTGTTTTCTTTCATTTAAGTCTGGTTTTGTTTTCATTGGCATCCAATTAATCGTAGGCCTTATTTATCTGAAAATAGGCACCTAATTTTTTTTGAAAAAAAGCTTTTTGTTTTTGTGAATTTTCACAATATGAGAATTTATACAAATTTGCAGTGTTTCTCACACTACTGTGCTTTAATGTAATCAGGAAGTTTGCTTTTAGATGCTTTTATTTTGTACAAAACTGCACAGAGTCACGTCAAAAATGGCCAGCCATTGAAAGTGAATGGGGAAGATCACAAAAACAAGATCTTTATTTTGAAATGTTTATATTTTCTGAAAAGGGGCACAAAGTAACACAGGAACATGCTGTTCCCGTTAAATCTGACCACTGTGACGTACAAGAACACATAAGATTATTTACATTATAACATTTCATGGAACAACAAAGCAAAACTTATTTCTTATTTTAGTTCTATATATCCTGCACACTGACACTGTCAAACAGAGACAATATCATAAAACAACAAGCTGAAGCTCTCTCTGTGCTAAAGCATTTATTTGTAAACTTTTGTCTACTTTATATATATATATATATATATACATATATAAATGAGGCCTACGATTAATCAGATGCAAATAGAAACACAAAACCAGTCCTAAATGAAAGAAAACAAGTTGACCAAACAATTTAATCCAATATTTGGTGATGATATACCATGACGAGAGATTTATAACCAATTGTTTGGAGTCAGGTCATTTTTGACTGGAAACACCACAAGTGCAATTTTGTAAAAAAAAAAGCATTTAAAAGCAAACTTCCTCAAACAATCAAGCACATTAGTGTGAGAAACCATGCAAATTTTTATAATTTATCTCGTATGGTATTTTTCACTCAAAAAAAACTAGGTACCTTTTCTGATGCAAATAGTAACACAAAACCAGTCCTAAATGAAAGAAAACAAGTTGACAAAAAGAACGAATCCAATCTTTATTGTTTTAATATAGCATATTTACGGATTTATAAGTAATTGTTTGGAATCCGGTCATTTCTGGCTGGGAACACCACAAGTGTGACAGGAATCCGAACACAACCAGAGGGCTAATTAATTTACTCTATTGTAGGAGAAAATAATTAATACAATAGAAAAAAAAATATCGTAGATAATTTTGTATTTCAAAATTGTGAGTTTTATTTCGCATATTAAATCAGATATTTGAAGAAAGTGGAGGGAAAGAGTAGGTGAAAGCAAAAGTCAGCAGATCAGGGATTTCAAGGAAGAAGAGGAGGAAGTGTATTGGAATGGATATGTAAGTTTTTATTTTTTTATTATGTGTTGGCGCAGCCATCCTCAAAAGAGCTAGGAACGCCAGTTATCATGACGGAGGATTAAACATAAAACACACACACAAACAAGCTCCGTTTGGTCTGCGTGCACACCAACTGAGTATGAACAGCGACCATTTATTAATTGCACACCGGTGTATCACCACACCCACTTCTGAAAAACTAGGTCACAGGGTCAATTGAGAACACATACAAAGGATATAACTCAACACCCCCACTTGTTCTTAAATTGACAAAGTACAACACAGTACATCACATACCAAATAGAAAACACACAAATTTATCCATTCTGATTCTCGATACAGGTTTAGTTAAAATATCTGCCACCATATCAACTGTAGGACAGTAACGAAGAGTTATTTTGCCATCACTGAGTACAGATCGGACAAAATGATATCTGATATCAATATGCTTACACCTTTGGCGACATACAGGGTTTTTTGAAAGAGCAATAGCACCCTGATTGTCCTCAAAAACTGTCACTGGTGCATACACTGTAAAAAGCAACCTATAGAATCTACTCAATATAATGGGGTAAACTGATGTAACAATTTGCACTCAGTTTGTTTGGGTAGATTCTATCCTATATATTTGAGTAAAGAAAACCTAAGTTTACGAATCTACTCAAGAAAATGAGGTAAATTGAAGTAACAATTTGCACTTCGTTTGTCTATATATTTGAATAAAGAATACCTGAATTTAACAGCTATGACAAATTTAAAAAAAGGAGTTAAAGTCTACACAGCAAAAAGCCCAGTGTTAAATGAACTCTCGTGGGAGTTTATTTGAGTGTTAAAATGAACACTGAAGCAGTGTCAAAGTTAATGAGGTAATTAAGTGATTCATGGAGTGATGATTGAAAATTATTGAAGACACCAAAATGTTTTATAAAACCATTATAGTGGTCAGTGTTAGCATTAGTTGGGCTCTTGACCCGTAGCTTTTTAATATTAGCTTTTGTTCAATTGTTTAGTTAAACTAGCCAGACAAGCCAAAGAGCAAAAGTCATGCAGTGGTGATAATTCTGTTTTAAAATAAACTTAATTTGAGCCACTGAAATCATTTAGAGTTCTATATCCTTTATTTATTATAACTGCCTTGTGGTTTCACAGCAGCAAAAAAATGATAAAGCCTGAATTTTTTTTTAAATTTTGAATGGACTTTTTACAAGCTCCTCCGATCAAAAAAAAAAAAAACTTTCAAAAGCTGTTCTTTTAGGCACACACAGACATCATGAATCAGCATATGAATCTCAAAAATGGTGACAAACAGCATATCCAGAAACAGATCAACAGATTAACATCACTGAAATCATCAGCTCATAATTTATTCATGCCACAATGCATGATGGGAAATATGGATGAGTTTTGATTGGCTACAACATACATTTTTGTTGGTCACCATTGTTGTGATTCTCATGCTGATTGTTGATGTCTGTGTATCTAAATCTAAAAAACGTTTATATTTTTTCCGGTCAAATAAATTTCAGAAACACCTGTCTGATTAAAGCAACATAAACAAAATACAACTCACTTATTCTGATTGTTACTTAGTGACTTTGTCAAAGCATATTCACAACCACAAAATCTCATTTCTTCTGGTTTGTCTGACTGTTATAACTCAATTACAACACCCAAACAAAATCTAATATTAAGAAGTTACTGGTAAAGAGCTAAACTAATGCTAACACTGACCACTATAATGGCAACTTACAAAATTAGATTTTCTCCTTTTGGTGATTCTGCTTATTAACATCAGGCGTCTTTAATAATGGTCAATCATCACTCAATGAATCACTTAATTACCTCATTAACTCTAACACTGCTTCAGTGTTCATTTTAACACTCTTGAGTATGGACTCAAACTCCTGGGAGAGTTCATTTAACACTGGGCTTTTTGCTGTGTAGACTTAACCTACTTTTTTTTTAGTTTGTCTTAGCTGATAAATTCAGGTATTCTTTACTCAGACATATAGGATAGAATCTACCCAAACAAACTGAGTGCAAATTGTTACATCAGTTTACCCCATTATATTGAGTAGATTCTATAGGTTGCTTTTTACAGTGTGGGTCAAATATGGACAAACCCAGCGTTGGATTTTTTTAACCCAACTTGTTGGGTTAAATCTTTGACCCAACACTTTGGGTTGTTTTATTTACCTAGACTATTGACCAAAAAAATACTACGTTGCTGGTTGAAAACAAACCTGAAATATTTAATAAAGAAAATAAACAATAATCAAAGAGAAGGTACACTGTAAAAAGCAACCTATAGAATCTACTCAATATAATGGGGTAAATTGAAGTAACAATTTGCACTCCGTTTGTCTATATATTTGAGTAAAGAATACCTGAATTTAACAGCTATGACAAACTAAAAAAAAGTAGATAAAGTCTACACAGCAAAAAGCCCAGTGTTAAATGAACTCTCGCGGGAGTTTATTTGAGTGTTAACATGAACACTGAAGCAGTGTCAAAGTTAATGAGTTAATTAAGTGATTCATTGAGTGATGATTGAAAATTATTAAAGACACCAAAATGTTTACATCACCATTATAGTGGTCAGTGTTAGCATTAGTTGGGCTCTTGACCCGTAGCTTTTTAATATTAGCGTTTGTTCAATTGTTTAGTTAAACTAGCCAGACAAGCCAAAGAGCAAAAGTCATGCAGTGGTGATAATTCTGTTTTAAAATAAACTTAATTTGAGCCACTGAAATCATTTAGAGTTTTATATTCTTTATTTATTTCAACTGCCTTGTGGTTTCACAGCAGAAAAAAAATGATAAAGCCTGAATTTTTGTTTACATTTTAAATGGACTTTTTACAAGCTCCTCCGATCAAAAAAAAATTTCAAAAGCTGTTCTTTTAGGCACACACAGACATCATGAATCAGCATATGAATCTCAAAAATGGTGACAAACAGCATATTCAGAAACAGATCAACTCTAAACATCACGGAAATCATCAGCTCATAATTTATTCATGCCACAATGCATGATGGGAAATATGGATGAGTTTTGATTGGCTACAACATAAGTTTTTGTTGGTCACCATTGTTGTGATTCTCATGCTGATTGTTGATGTCTATGTGTCTAAATCTAAAAAACGTTTATATTTTTTCCGGTCAAATAAATTTCAGAAACACCTGTCTGATTAAAGCAACATAAACAAAATACAACTCACTTATTCTGATCGCTACTTCATGACTTTGTCAAAGCATAACCAAAACCACAAAATCTCATTTCTTCTGGTTTGTCTGACTGTTATAACTCAATTACAACACCCAAACAAAATCTAATATTATTATAAAGTTACTGGTAAAGAGCTAAACTAATGCTAACACTCACCACTATAATGGCGACTTACAAAATTAGAATTTCTCCTTTTGGTGATTCTGCTTATTAACATCAGGCGTCTTTAATAATTTTCAATCATCACTCAATGAATCACTTAATTACCTCATTAACTCTAACACTGCTTCAGTGTTCATTTTAACACTCTTGAGTATGGACTCAAACTCCCGGGAGAGTTCATTTAACACTGGGCTTTTTGCTGTGTAGACTTAACCTACTTTTTTTTTAGTTTGTCTTAGCTGATAAATTCAGGTATTCTTTCCTCAGACATATAGGATAGAATCTACCCAAACAAACTAAGTGCAAATTGTTACATCAGTTTACCCCATTATATTGAGTAGATTCTATAGGTTGCTTTTTACAGTGTACCTGCTTAGGTTATACCTTCTTACATCGACGTTACCAGGTGCTGTCCATGGCGGTGGTGCTGAATTTGTTGATATTGATGGTTAATAAATAGATTATTATCTCTATGCAGGGTCTGCTTCAGTGTTCATTTTAACACTCAAATAAACTCCCGGGAGAGTTCATTTAACACTGGGCTTTTTGCTGTGTAGACTTAACCTATTTTTTTTTTAGTTTGTCTTAGCTGATAAATTCAGGTATTCTTTCCTCAGACATATAGGATAGAATCTACCCAAACAAACTGAGTGCAAATTGTAACATCAGTTTACCCCATTATATTGAGTAGATTCTATAGGTTGCTTTTACAGTGTAGCGCTTGGCTCGTCGAGTAGGGGGAGTGGCTTACTCTCTTAACTGTCACTTGATTGGATAAAATCAGTAACCCAATGTTGGGTTACACAAAAACAACCCAACACAAAAACAACCCAACTAAATGACCCAACAGGCTTAACCCAGCAGTTGGGTTAAAAAAACAACCCAACATTTTTTAGAGTGTAGTTGAAATGTTACTTATTCTTCAGATGTTTCTCTTTAATGCAGCAAGTATCAACTGTGTGCAAAATAATTTGAACATGAAGCTGCTTTGAGATCACCATGGGTGTATTTCAGAAAGCAAGGTTATGATTAAATGTCACATATACCCCAAACTCTCATTTGCTTACCCCAAACCTTGCTTACTTTTGAGGTATGCTGGTTCCGAAAATGCATCCGGGAGTAAATTCATTCAACTCAGAGTATGTTCCTGGTTAACACGCAAGACATTCTCAACAGAGCGACGAATTGACTATAGACTTCGACTATGCTTCTTTCTTCTTCTGTTCCATTGGCATACTTAATGCATATAGACACCTATTTGGTGGTTGTGCAATCATTTTTTCTTTTTTACGTTTAATCTCTAATCCTTGAGAATAAGAATTATATTGTTTGTTTGATGCTAATTATATAACAAGTCATTTCCCATATGGGTTTCACTTTATTTTGATGGCCCCTTTAACACATTCTGTTGACTATACGTAACGTTGTACCTACATATCTACTAACTCTCAATGGAGTGTTACTAGAGTGGTAGGGTTACAGTTAGAATAAGTTGACATGTACTTGCTAAGTTACTTACAGTCAGTACACAGCAAAATCCCCAGTGTTAATTTAACACTCTGAGTGTGGACACATATAAACACTGAAGCAGTGTTGAAGTTAACACTGAAACAGTGTTGAAGTTAACGAGATAATTAGGTGATTAACAAAGTGATGATTGATCATTATTGAAGACACCTGATGTTAATAAGCAGAATCACCAAAGGAGAAAACCAAAATTTTTAAGCAACCATTATAGTGGTCAGTGTTTGCATTAGTTGGGCTCTTGACCCTTAAATCATCAATTTTAGGTCTTGTTTGGCTGCAATTACTGAGTTATAACAGCCAGACAAGCAAAGAGCAAAAGTCAGTAAGATGACATTGACTGTGCTTGACTTAATCATCATATAGTGACTTGAGTATTTGACACAGAATTTCCTTACAGATTACAAAAAAAACTGTGAACAAAAGATCAATCAGTTTTGCCATAATCAGACAGATGATGAAAAAAAGTTTATCTTAATTTAGACACACAGACATGAAGAATCAGTGTGAGAATCACAACAACGGTGACCATCAAAAAGCGTGTTGTAGCCAATCAGAACTCATCCATGACTCCCATCATGCATTGCGGCATGAATAAATTATGAGAGTTCAGAGCTGATCTGTTTATCTGAATATGCCGTTTGTCACCATTGTTGAGATTCATGGGCTGGTTCTTGATGTCTATGTGTGCCTAGGTGAAACACTTTTTTTTTTTTTTGAACAGGTTGTAAAAAAAATCTTTCCAAAATGTATAGGAAGTGCTGGATCTTCTATGGATTGTCAAGGCTATTACAATAACCAAAAAAAAAAAAAAAACAACTTACAGATTAGACTCTAGGTGATTTACGTCAAACAATGAATATGTTAAAACATAATCACCTGGTGACTTTTGCTCTTTGCTTGTCTGGCTGTTATAACTCAGTAATTGCAGCTAAACAAGACCTAATATTGATGATTTAAGGGTCAAGAGCCCAACTAATGCAAACACTGACCACTATAATGGTTGCTTAAAAATTTTGGTTTTCTCCTTTGGTGATTCTGCTTATTAACATCAGGTGTCTTCAATAATGATCAATCATCACTTTGTTAATCACCTAATTATCTCATTAACTTCAACACTGCTTCAGTGTTTATATGTGTCCACACTCAGAGTGTTAAATTAACACTGGGGATTTTGCTGTGTAGAATGTCTGTTGGACAGCCATCACAATAAAGTGCAGACACTCTACTAATACCCTAATGAGAGTTAGTTGACATATAGGTGCAATGTTACTTACTGTTAACAGAATGCTCAAAAGGGACCGTCAAAATAACGTGTTACCCAAATATATATATATTTTTTTATTATAAAAATAAATTATAGAAAATGCAGATCCATGGTGTGTGAGATAACATACATACAAACTTTATTATAATAATATAAAATATTGTGCGCAATCTGTCATGCCTACTGCAGTCATCAGAGGGTCATGCAGGCATGCACTGATCTCTCTGAAGTAAGCTAACCCTGAAACACAACTTGCTCCGGAGTAGGTTATCTTCAGAGAGCAAGTTGCTATGGCTACTTACATACCTTGAGAGTTACCTCCATTTTGGAACCAAAAGTTGAGGTTATCCGCTTACTTACCCTTAAACATACCTGGTATGTCACATAACCTGCATTCTGGAATAACCCCCCGTATCTGTGACTGAAGACAAAATAAAAAGTTTAAGAACTAAAATCTACTTAGACATCTGTTGAGTTTTTGAGTGACATGCACTGAAATCTATGCAAGTGTGTTGCTAGAAAAAAGATACTCACTAGGATCTCCATATCTCAGTGACTGAACCATTAGGGGCCTTTAAAATAATAATAAAAAAAAATATCAAAATGAAAGTTAGTTAAGAATCAAAATCTACACTGTAAAAAAAAAAAAGTAATTTTACGGAAAATAACTGATTTTTTCAGGTTGTTTTCTTTTATTTTGAATTGCAGTCAAAGCTCTGTAAAATGATCTCTAAATTAAAAACAGCTGTTATTTTAAGTATTATGACATTAATGACAAATTACAATAATTCACATTTTTTATACAAAAAAGCTGCTGTATTTTTATACAGTATGTTTTCTGTTTTCTTAAATTACAAACAAATAATGTTAAATTACAAAAAGAAATCTGTAATTAATACAATAACAAATCCGTTAGATGATAAAACGGTCAAATGACTGTCAGTAAAGTAAAATCTCCTTTTTTAAATAAGCTGACAAACATTGTTATTTTACAGCTGTTTCCTGAATTTAATGATCAAACACCTTGACTGTAAAACAAAAGGCAAAAAAACGGTCAAATGACTGGCAGCACAGGGTGCCAAACAATAACCTTAAAATTAAAGTCAAATCTCTTTATAGAAATAAGATAACAACACTGTTAATTTACAGGCATTTCCTAAATTATTACAAACAAACACCTTCACTGTGAAATTAACTCATTAACTAATTAATTAATTACTTAAACATCACATGACTGACAGCAACAGAACATGATCTAACAGATCTCTCCAGATCTCAGCATCTAGTCTGACTTTATTTCTTTCATACAAAACTTCTTATTGAGAATTAACAGATGTTTATATGTTAATGTTTTTATTGAAAATAAAGTTTGAAGTCACCATTGTGGAGATAAACATTTGCTTTAGTTGTGCTCTTGATCCTGGAATTTATAAACTGAAGTTTTCTCTGGTTACTATAACTGTGTTTCTAAAGCATATTTGTTATAGTAAAAGCTGGTACAGAAAAACTGTTCAGATAAAGCTGTTTATTCATGGTCAACAGTTTATTGATCATAGTAGCCTGATTTTCAGAGCAGATCCAGAATTTTATTACTGAATACATTAGCTTTAGGTTCTGTAATTTCACAGCAGTCTTGTGATGTTATGACAATCATGTTTTATTTTAATTTTTTATTTTATTTCTTATATATATTTTTTTATTTTTTATGTGTTTTTGACACACCCAAACATCAAGAATTAGCACGTAAATCTCAACAATGGTGACAATCAACAAAAAGCTTGTTTTGTGATGATCAGGGCTAATATGAATATTTTGTTAATTGTCACCATTGTTGAGATTCATGTCCAGATTCTTGATGTCTGTGACTCTACATGTTCTTGTCTAAATTATTGTCTCAAAAAGACAGCCAAAGCTTTCAAAGTAGCAAAGCACGATTGTATGATTACAAAAAGAAATCCATCTTGATTAACATGTTCTCATACTAGACTTCTGTTAACATCAGTGAATTAAGCCTCTATATGATGACAAAGTCATGCATAGTACATAACCAACTTTGTCTGATCAGACACTTTCTTGCCGGTTTTTCTGTAACAAGTGTGCTTTAGAAACACACGGCTACAGCAACCAGAAAAAAAAAAAAAAGCTATTAAGAAAATCAAGAGCGCAACTAAAGCAAATGTTGACGGTGACTTCAAACTTTATTAATTTCAATTAAACATCAACATCTAAACCTCAGTTAATTCTCAATAAGAAGTTTTGTATGAAAGAAACAAAGTCAGACTGGTTTGTATTAAGTGAAGATGCTGTGATCTAGACACATCTGTTAGTGTTTCATGTTCTTTTGGGATTTAAAGTGTTTCTGTTGTCCGATTTTAGTGGGTTACCATTGTGCTGAAGAGTAGAGCGTGTGCTTTTTGGTCCAGGAGAAGACAATCAAATGTTGATGTTATGCTGCATGTCATTTTATTTAAAGTCTGTGATTGTGGAGTTATTGATGCAGAAATAGTTAGTTTTTGTATGTGTGCTGTTGTTAGTTAGTGATTAACTGGAAAAAAGCTTTGTTTCACAGAGAATGTTTTGTGGTGATAATCCAGACAGTACTTATAAAACAACAATTTTATAAAAAAGAAAAAAAAAAAATGTTTAAGAAAATTTAGGATATTTGACCTTCATTTTACAGTTTTTCTTTGGAAGCTGCTTTTGCCAGTCATTGACCGTTTTTTAAAAACGGTCTTTAACCATTATTTCCATTAATGGTAAATGTTTGGCACCCTGTGTAAAAGGATATCATTCATAGTTTTCAAGTTACAGGCATGTAAACTTAAGACAAAAAACAAACAAAAGAAGTGCCTTTTCCTCATTTTCGAACCTTTGGCTTATAACCCAACAAAGATTACTAATAGACCTACCAATCTCTGCATAAAAATAAAACAATGATGCTGCAATCTTCCTAAAATCAATTTTACCCCCTTGTAATTTTGCTCAAAATCTCAGGTAAAGAAAATGTTGTTTTGACCCCCCTCTACAAAACAGTGGATTACTCACTAAATATACATCTGTGTCATTTAATATTTTGGCTTTCCTCCCTATTTATCTTTGTCTTTTTTCTGAAAATTATGAAAAATAAATACATTAGGCTGCAAAATTTGAATATAACTGTATCATCCACAAGTATATCTAACAAAATGACTATTTACAGTATTACAACAACATTTTAGTTGATGCAATAACCATTTCAATTTATTGTCTGTTGGGTCTTTTGAGGTGTTATGTCAATTCAAACTTATAAGGTAATAATCTGGATATAATCAAACGTATAAGGTAATAACCATGTGTTTCTCAAGCTGTGAGTATAGTATAGATAGCATAATCCTGTACGTCAGTAGTATTAAGAATATATTAAAGGTGTATAATGTTAGAGAGAATGGTAATGTGTTTTATTAACTTTAACACTGCTGGGTAAATGATGCATTGGCCAGGTATTTGAAAAATTGTTAGCTTATAGATGTGTTTTCTGATAATGTTGATTGTCATGCCAAAACAATGTTTTTTTAAATTCTTTTCTGAGTACTATTCAAGTGTTTCATAAAAAGGCTTTCCAATATACTGTAACTTACTGTGTATTGAGATTACTGATAAAGGGCCTTTTCAAACTGCTTTGTGTTCATGTATAGTTCAAAAATTTACCAAGTACCTGTACTGTGAGTGTTATAGAAGACTGTGTGTTGTCATTTTCTTAGAAACATTATTAAACAGATAAACTATTAATTATCCCAATATGTTGTTGCAGCACTTTTCCAGATTATGTATATCAGTCAGTTTGGACAAACTAAAAATACATTTTATGTGTGTTGTTTTGTGTGTACAATGTGAGTTGTTTCTGATTCTGTTTAGTATCTCAGTTGTTTCTCTTGGACAAAAATGAGACTAAATGTAGAGCAAATAGAAACTTATGTTTGCATCTTCCACTTCTCAGCTTCTTCTTTTGAGAAACAGACCCTAGTAATCTAGAGTTTCAGAAGAGATTTCAACAATGTCTCAAACTGTGCTCAGATTTGTCTTAACCAAGTCTGACTGGGCTTTTTACCCAGTTGTTCCAGCTTTTGTTAAATACAAGAACAGTACCAAATTTATGGGAAATATGTACTGTTGTTCCAATACCCCTCAAAAAACAAAAACCTAAAAAATAGAGAAAAAAAACAGGAATAAAAGAATTGAATGATTTTAGACCTATAGCATCTACATCTGTATTGGGGAAATAAACGGAAAGGGTAATCACGAGGCATTTAATGAATTCTGTGAGTGATGATTTAGATCTGTTGCAATTTGTATTGATGAGGCAATTTTAACATGTAATTCAGTTGCTGAGCATGTACAAAACTATGCAAGAACTTTTTTCGTCCGCTTTTAATACAATGAAGATTCATATTCTAATTCAGTGACTGATTGATTTGGGGGTTAATGGGGGACTTGGTGGATCAAAGATTTTCTCTCAAATTGGGGCGTAATACCCACAAAGAGTGACTGTCAATAGTAATATGTCTGTAACAATTATTTTACATACAGGAGCCCCACAAGGAGCAAGTTGATCACCTATACTTTTTTCTTTGTATACTAATGAGTTTAAAATTAAAACTAAGGTTCTTAGTCTTTTAAATATGCCAATGATATGGCTCTTGTGGGTCTTCTGAGAGCTGGCAGGATTTCTATTTTTGAGCGGTGTAAACAGTGTTTCCAACATAGCGACTTTGTCGCTAGATTTAGCGACTTTTCAAACCCCCTGGATGACTTGTTTCCAAAAAAAGCGCCTAGCGACAAATCTAGCGACTTGTACAAACCTTATTTCGTTTCTGAGGCTCTCCAGTATTGCCGCACGAGCGCGAGGTCTCACTTTCCTGGCGCTCTCTCTGTCTCTCTCTCTCTATCTGCAGCGGCAGAGAGGAGCTTAGTTACTGTTGCTTTTTACTCTATTTTACATGCAAGTATAGTCAAAATCACTGCACAGGTGTATGTCTTAATTGTGTGTGTATTTGATTTCATCAGACAATGTCATGATTGTGAATCAGGATTTTAGTGCATATTAATATCTTCGAGAGCTGGTTGTGTAGTCTTAATGGGCTGCGTTTCAGTCACTTCATATTCATTCCGCTGTCTGACAACAGAAACAGTGAAATATATCAATGAAAACAGTTTTATTGAGAATTTGACATATGTGAGCACAGAGAGGCAAGACAATATACGAAGCACTTGCATCATAAATAGCGTAATCTAGCAACATTTAGCGACTTTTCAAGCAGGGTTTAGCTACTTTCCATGAAAAGAAGTTGGCAACACTGGGTGTAAAGCCGGGCTCACACTACAGGATTTTTAAAATCCTAACCGATTCTGCAATCTGGTTGCAGCGCACACATAAGGAGAATCTTGCAGATTATCTTCCCTCAAATCTTAAACATGCACACACTACAAGATTTAAAAATTTTGGTGCATCACACACTACAAGATATTACTAGGATTATTATGCCAGAGGGAGCTCCTCACGTGATCTTACGCAACATATCGTCATTTCAGCAACTAATGTTTACATATGTTAGCTAGTGTGCTAGCAGCTTTATGCACTCACCCAGTCCATTCAGAACTAAAACGATTTCACCCCAGAGATTCTCTTTCACCTTACAGCTGTGGTAATTTTGTGGCAGTTCAACATATTATGTGTTACTACAAAAACTCAAGAAGCAGTTTCCTCCACTACCCAACAGACTGTACAGCAGCTGCTTTGCGGCTGCGCATTGGCTGTTGTGAAAGTACTGATGTAATCATATAGCCGTCATGGTTCATGGTTGATATTAATCAGGGTGGCCCCGATTTGTATGAGAGCAGATCAGGATGTGCAAGATTCAAACTGTGAATGCCTCACATTACCAGATAATCCGCGCTGAACATCAGGACCGATCAAGGTGCTCGACAAGATTTTCTCCGATTCTCAGGAGGGGAAAATTGGGGCATAATTGGGCTAAAAATCCTGTAGTGTGAGCCCGGCTTACGTCGAGTGCACTTGTGATAAATACAGACAACAAAAGAGTTGGTAATTACTGGTGGTAAACAGAATAACCTGGAGTTGGAACCTGTAGTGCTTGATGGGAATGCAATATATTTTGTCTGCAATTTTAAGTATTTGGGGACATAAATTGACGCTCAGTTTACATTTTTAGAGAATATTGACAGTATTTGTAAATAAGCCCAACAAAGGTTGTATTTAATCAGGAGGCTGAAATCACTTTGGTGTGAGTAAGAATATACTTGAAATGGTCTAATAAAATTTTGTGGAAAGTATTTTGACTTTTAACATGACCTTGTGATATGATAACTTGAGTATTGTAAATAGAGTCAAGCTTTCCAAGATTGTGAATGAGGCAAGTAAGATAATTGGTAAGATACAGAGACATTTGAGTGATTTTTATCGATGTAAAGTCAAGCAAATGGCTTTAAGGATAGTTGAGGATGTGTCTCACCCTCTTTATGGTGAGTTTAAATTGTTGCCACCAGGGAGACATTATAGGCAGACCCTCCAGTTTTTCAGCAACATGTTGCATTTTTTGTGATCCTGTATAAATTATAATTTCCCCTGCTAGGGTTGTAAATAGACAGCCCACTCTTTGTGGTCGGGGCAATCTCAGTCGGTCACCTTCTGGTAGCCTTCCTAGGTACATGGCTATCTGAGGACATCCATGTGCTAGTTCAGGGATTGTTCTGTGGCCTGGGCAGCTTCACAGGAAGGTTTGCCAGGGTTTTAGTTTTTTATCCTGTCATGAAGCCCCTTTCTAGGGATATAGCTATCTGAGGATAGCTATGTGACTGCTCCCCTTCTTAGGGTTTTTAAGTAGCGGTCTCCCTGAGCCCTGCCTTAGACAGTGCTATCTCCCTGCGGGGTTTTAAAGAAAAGCTGGAGTTGATCAGCAAAGTAAGATTCACATCTCAAATTGGTGGAGAAAGCCAAAGCTTTTAAAAGCATTTTAGCCTCAGCGATTATAGGTGATACCACTGGGTTAAAAATTACATTAGTACAGACGTTAAAAGGATAGAGACTGATCTATTGGATTTGCTCTAATTCCCATTAATGCTGATTTCTTCTTGTGGTAAAAGAGTCCAGCAGCTGTTGTGATGATTCCCAGCACCAGTCCTGCAGCTCCGATAGCGATCTTATTCCTCTCAGTCTCAGGGAGAGACGGATCTGCGAAACAGACACAACTCAACTATATTCACTGGTTCTATATGTTGTTTAACATTGTTGAGTGTCACAGCAGGATCACTGACATAATTGATTTGTTTGTCACAAGGAAAAATAAACAAAGTCAAATTTAAAAACAATTTGTAATCAATTTGTGAATTGTAATCAATCAGCTAGAGACAAAAAAGCAGGAAAATCTGAACCCCCCCATTAGAAAAATTACATCCCTGATCAATTAAAATAAAAACAAACAAAAAAAAGCATTTGATTAATCTTTTTATGTTCATTTAAAGGAGTCATTGGATGCCCATTTTCCACAATTTGATATGATTCGTTAGGGTCTTAATGAAAAGTCTATAATATACTTTGGTTAAAAATTCTCAATTGTTTTGTAAAACAACACCCTTTTTACCTTGTCAAAATCAGCTCTGCAAAAATCATCCTGTTCTGGTCGAGGCTGCTTTAAATGCAAATTAGCTCTGCTCGCCCCGCCCCTCTCTTCTCTCTGTGGAGTGACGAGCCTGTTTACTTTAGCCGTGTTTAGCCGCTAAACTAGCTAACTAGCACGTTATTAGGAAAGGCAATCGCAAAGATTCATAAAAAAAAAACCTTATACTCACTTCTGCTGTAAGTGAAGCTGGATCACGAATGATTTGTGTGAACATAGACGGATATATGTAGATCGGGAAGCGCATTCCCTTCACAAACAAACGTAATCCACTGCATCTTCAGCGGCTCAGTTGTTGGGAGTAAATGACGACCACTATGTTCATTATTACATCCAGCAACACAACACCTCAATCACTCAATCAGAGATATTCTTGTCTAACTTACATCCCTGCTCCAGCATCGAAACAATGGAGATCAGACTGTTACAGCTGATCTGAGGTAAGAGCTCATGTCAATCAACTATTGTGGGAGTGGCCTCTGTGTATGTGACGCCACAGATGCTGTGCATGCGCTCAGGACAGCAGGACATAACAGTGAAACAGAGGTAAAAATAATGTTATAAATACTGTTCAGTTTCTTGCACAAACTGATCGTTTCGTGTCTTAGGACACATCACTGTATCGTCACGAGTCGCAGGAATTAATTTGGTTTTGTTTGTGTACATTTTTTTACTCTCAAAGATTTGGTAGCCATTGACTGCCATTATATGACTGACAGACTGTCTTTTTGTGTTTTGTGTTTCTACTGAAAAAACAAAGTCACCTACATCTTGGATCCCCTGGGGGTAAGCAGATAAACATCATATTTTCATTTTTGGGTGAACTATCCCTTTAATGTTCAAACAACATGTAAAAGTGAACATTCCATCCGATGACCCCTTTAAAAATGACCAATTTTTTTTTAAAAAAAAGGTAATGTGACTATTTCAGAAACTCACCATTCTGAGAAAAGTCAGTGTTTTTTCCCTAAGAATTCACAATTTAGAGAAAAAAAGTCAGAATTGCAAGGAAAAAAAAAGTCAGAATTGCATGATATAAACTCACAACTGCAAAGAAAATGTATGAGTTTTTCTCACAATTTGTACAGCGGTGTTATTCATCTATCATTTCCCTCTAATTTTAGGGACAACTGATGATGGGTAGGTTTAGGTTTAGGTTTAAGAGTAGGGATAGGCTTAGGACAAAATTTTCACACAGGACTGTTGATCCAGGAACAACAAAACATGTCTTACTTGGCAAAATCAGAGTGTCTGGTCAATGTACTAAAATGGAATATAGAATGGAGGGTGAGGGACCGTGATCTTAGCATAAATTTTAAAATCAGAATTCAGAAGGCTGAGAAAACCAAAACTGTCACATTCTGCATCTTATCCTTTTTTTTTTTTTTTTTTAATTAGAGCTGTTGTACTATACATGTAACAACCTGTGAAACCCCCTTTTTTTTTAGTTTGTCATGGCTGTTAATTTTAGGTTTTCTTTACTCAAATATATAGGACAGAATCTACCCAAACAACTTGAGTGCAAATTGTTACCTAATTTTATTGAGTAGATTCTATAGGTTGTTTTTTACAGTGTGGGGTTCAAGTGCTTTAAAGTCTTTAAATCATTGCATAAAAAGTAGTGTTTAACAGTTACACGTACATGGTAGAGGTTGAAGACCATTTACAACCAATGCAGGCAAATTACAAAGGAAATGTATGTTTTAATGTTTTTTTTTTATTTGAGGTTAAGCTAAGGACTAGTTGACTAGTTGAGAAAGTTGTTTTTTGAAAACAAAAAAAACCCCAACTGTAACGCCACGCCAGCAGAGGGAGCAGCAACAGTCATTCAGTGGGTGAGGGCTCCCTCTGCTGCTTCGTTGGTTACTTCCTGTTTGGTGGCAATAAAAGGAGGCCTACATCAAACATGAAGCTGTGAAGTATTGTTTTGCTGTGTGGACTCTACTAAGCGTTTTCTCTTGTTTCATTGCCTTGTTTTTGCCACGGTTTTGTTTCTTGTCATTGTTTTGCCTTGTTTTTTTACCATAGTTCGGTCAAGTTCATTGCCATAGTTTTGGCCTTGTTTCATAGTCTTGTTTATTTGTTACTTTTGGACTGCTCTCCTGGTATATTGACCCTCTGCCTGATTTCTGGATTTTGCTACTGTTTTTGCCCTGGATATTACTGTTTGTTTGAAGATCGACCCTGCCTGTCTGACTACGCTGTGTTCAATAAAAGCTCGCACCTGGATCTTATACGCTTCCCACGAGTCCTGTTACACCAACATAATTATTTTGTTAAAATGACATTTTTTGTCTCGTAATAACGACACATTATATCATAAAAAACAGTTTTTCCCATTATAGAAGATATGACTATGTGAGCGAGTTAAGCGATTATCTGTGCTGCTGTCGCCACAGTTCTGACATAAAGGAGGATCTGCAGGAGGAATAACAGAAATACACGGTTTTAAATATATTTATGTAATGGTTTTTATTGTAGCAACATGTTTATTAGGAACAAGCTCTAATCTGTCTACAACATAATGCTATCTAATAACTGCATGCATTATTTAAGATGATCAGATAAATTATTTCTGAATAATCGACTCTGGGCTTTGAATGTTTCTTTATTTTAAAGACATAAGTTTGATTTAACAACAAATCGAAGTACGAACAAAAAGTAGTAAAGAGAAATGACAAACGGTTTGATTTTTATTATTGTTAGGGCCTATTATTATTATCATCATTATAATAATTATTATTACTAAGCCTATTATTGTTGTTAGGCTATTATTATTATTATTATTATTATTATTATTGTATTCTGTTTGAAATGAACAAACTCCACTTTTCAGCTCTGCCTGTATTTACTGTCCCATCACGCAAAATAAGAGTTCTGATGTACCGCTCTGCAAATTAGTCACAATAACGTTTCTTCATGCTGCCAATATTTCTTGCAAATATTTTGTGTACTTCCACAATAACAAAACGTTATAAAATGCTTTTGTAAAATAACAGGGTGCACTGTCTGTTGTTACGTCTATAGACAGCTTGAAAGGCCTATTTAAATAAAACAAAAACAAATTTGTATTCATTTAATTTGTATAAATCCAACAAGAGTGAAGCGCAGCCTCCTACCTACAGTATAGCCTGGAATTTACCCCAGAAAAACGATGCGAGGTGACTCATGGCCTGATTCATCTAAAGACATCATTTTTAATAATATATATATAATCAATAATATATAATTAATATATAATCAAAGTATCAAGGCCGCCCATGCATGTGAAACAAATATATTAAATATTAAAGCACAAGCTCATTTGTTTTTAGCCTACCCAACAAAACGAACAAAAAATCCTAAAATATTTATTATTTTTGTTTTTTCCAAAATAATATTAATAAAAGGATGTTAATAATAATAAAATCAAACCGTTTATCATTTCTCTTTATTTCTTGTTCGAAAAGATGTCGTTTTAACAAGAAAAGATGTTAAAACGACAAACGATCTCATTATTACGACACAATTGACTGGAAAAAATAATATGTGTGTGGCAGCAGTGCGTCACTGTACTACATGCTTGGGTTAAAGTGCCTTGTTGAATCCAGAGGTCGAAGAGAATGGCCAGACTGCTTCAGCTGATTAAAAGGCAACAGCAACTCAAATAACTACTTGTTGCGACTGAGATCTCCAGATGAGTATCTCTGAATGTCCAACCTTGATGAGCTACAGCAGCAAAATACTTTTTTTACTAGGGGCTTTCGCACCTTTTCATAGTTCCTAGAACTATTTGCATTTTTATTTATAATTGAACTATTTCTTTAAGTCTGAGTATGGCTAAGTCTTTATTCTTACCCCAGTTGTAGATCAGGGGTTTAGTCGAGCTGGCGTGCTCCACCATACATGAGATTGTCTCTCCAGATTTGGGGGTGTATTCAAGGTGGGAGTGGATCTGGTAGTACCAGTCTCCATCAGCCATCTCCAGAGTTGAGGTCATGTCAGAGGTCATCGGTTTACCATCTCTCAACCAGGACACTTTGATTTGCTCAGGGTAGAAGTCATATGCACTGCACATCAGAATAGAGTGCTTGTCTTGATCCCACTTAACCAAACTGAGCATAACCTTTGGTTTTACTGAATTAGACAGAAAAATCGTAATTACGTATCTATTTACCATCATAAACACTTTGATCACATGCAATATTGAACACAACAGTTAATGAAATTTGTGCTGGGAAAATAAATATATTGCTAAATTAAAAAAAAAAAAAAAAAAAGTCAATCTGGACTAATTGTAAATGTGATTTAAAATGAATAATTGTATATTTTGCTGTCAAAGTTAAGGTTTATAGAGAACCTTAATGAATGGTAAAGGTCAAGTTTTGAGCCACTTACCCACTTTATTAAAGATAACTTTGTCACCCAGTTTCTTATAATATTTGCAAAGTTCCATATTTGCTTTTACTAACTGCATGACCTTAGGATTCTCATTCAAGGCCTTTGCTTGCTGACGGTCTTTCTCAGTATATCCCACAAATTTTCCCACAGTGCTGTTGAACTGCAGATGCAAAACTTTATTGAAGGAATATGACTCAAGACACACCAAATCACTGAGATCAGGGTAACTGTAGAGGCATTCTTGCAACACGAAAGCGTAATATCCATCAGCTGAAAAATATAAATATAAATATGGTTTAATTTTATAAGTGATAAAAAGTATATATCAGACAAATGAACAGAATAATTAACTCCCATTCTTCGTTTTACTTGCCTTTTGAAATAAAAGATGATAACAGAAGTGTTATGTGGAATCTCAAGAGTTTTGTTCGTGACATTGTCCCTGATTTAATCTGAAAGTGCCAAATGAGGAAGTTTCTTGAATTTTGTTCTTCTATAACAAGTGACCAAACAGTCACTGCAAAGCATAAGAGTCAAGTGTTGTTAGGTGGTACACAGATTTGAAATTTCAGCTGATATAATGCTTGTTAACATACACAGCAAAAAGCCCAGAGTTAAATGAACTCTCCTGGGAGTTTATTTAAGTCCACACTCAAGAGTGTTAAAAGTAACACTGAAGAGTGTCAAATGAACATTGAAGCAGAGTTAAAGTTAATGAGATAATTAATGATTAATTAAGTGATGATTGATCATTATTGAAGACACCTGATGTTAACAAGCAGAATCACCAAAGGAGAAAATCACATTTTTTAAACAACCATTATAGTGGTCACTCCTGGGAGAGTTAGTTTAACACTGGGCTTTTTGCTGTGTACGTTTGTTACATTACACTCTAAATGGGTTGGCTTGAGAGAGCTGTGCGAGAACACACCCCGCATTGGGGTATGAGTTGTACCCCGGGGCGCAAAAGCCCCCCAAAGTTGCCCCATAGACATACTATGGTGAGGGACGACCCATGAAACTGCATCTGTACACATGTACTATGGTCATTTACACAGGAATTTTGCATTGAACATAACTCCCCTAATAAAAATTAACCATGGTTTTACTAAAAATAAAACCAAAAAATCCATGCTTACTATAGATATACTATGGTAACCACAAATTAACCATGGTCTTGCTAACCATAGTAGTAGTATATATGCTACACTAAGTGTCAACTTTTTTGATTGATGACTTCCGGTGGGACCTCTGACCTTACCCCTCCCCCTCGTGACCTTGAGATTGCCTAGGGGTAATGTCCAGATGTGGAAATGACATGGTTTTAGCATAATTAAAATTCCAGCGATGACCCGTGACCTGTTAATGATCTCTGGGTGCAGCAATATGAAGATTGATGGTTGTTGAACTCTGACCGGTGATTAATGAAGCTCTGAGGATAATTTCTGAACTTTTATGGTCCATTTTGAACTCTCACATCCGGGGACCATCTGACGTCCACATGTCCGGTTGCATTCCATTGCATGCTGTGTCATGCTCTCTCGCTCTCTCTCTCTCTCTCTCTCTCTCTCTCTCTCTGAGTCGGAGTGCATGCTGGGAGTGAGTGGACGAAGCAGATGGGCGTGAGTGAGAGTACCTCCTTGGTTGAGTGAGATTTTCCTTTCCTTTTCACATGTTATTAGTTTTTTTTTTTTTTTTGCTAAACGTGTTATATAGGTGCAGTATAAAGGTTTTGTACTGACTTCGGTCAGTGAGCTGGTAGAATGGTGTTGGACGCGGGAGATTTCTCGCGTTTAACACTCAATCACGGGTGTAAATGTATGTCTGATGCGGCGGTGTCGGTAGAGGACTGTTTAATCGCCGTGAGTGCGGCGGTCGGGGGCGCTAATATCAGATCTGCTTCCCGTATAGAGATCTGATCGTGTCAACGTTGTGTTATAAACAGTTGTCAGTTGCTCATCTGGGCACTTACTGGGATCCAGAACATTGTTCAGCTAACATTGAGACAAAGATACATGCACACTTAGACAAATGCACAGTATTTTGCTAATTAGATTTTTTTTTTAATTACTTACCAACTGCTGTTGCCTATCATTTGGCCTACTTCCCCAAAATGTCCTACTAGCTTTGATGAAGTTCAGGTCCGTTACCACAGCCTTTGGGCAAAATTCAGGCTCACACTGTGACTGGCCAGCTGTACATAAGTAAAACATGATGACAACTCAATTAAATTTAAGCAAATAACATACACTTCAGTGAGCTGAAGGACATCCTTAACTTAATTTTTTTCACATTCAGAGTGTTTTTTGTAGTCTGACTCTTCGAATTCGGTTCTGCTCCTATGCATGTTAAAAGGATATAGTCAGCACAACTGACAGAATGTAATGACCTTTGAAAATTCACATGCAGTACACACCCACGTAGGAGGAGACGTTCTTGCAACGTTCCCTAAAAGTTCTCTAAAGGTGACGAATGTCCCTAACCTTTACAGGAGATTGGAGACATTCCTAAAACGTCCTCTTTTGGTTACAAAAGTGCTGGTACTCAATGTTCGTTATATGACTTTAGGGGGACGTTCCATTTTGGTTATTTTTTGGTCACATAACAACGTTACAAAGAGGACATTTGGGACATTAACAGAACATTCTCACATGGTCCTCTTTTAGTCATATAATAACGTTCACAATATGACTTTAGGAGGACGTTCTATATTGGTTATTCTGTGGTCACATAACAACGTTACAAAGAGGACATTTAGAACATTAACACTGAAAAAATGTTTTCATTTATCCAATTAAAAAAATTAGATTGAAAAAATGTTTTCATTTATCCAATTAAAAAAATTAGATTGAAAAAATGTTTTCATTTATCCAATGAAAAAAAAAATTAGGGTAATGGTTCACATCTATATTTTATAACTTGAGCCAATGAAAAATAAATAAATTGCACTAAACAAAATTTCTATGAAAATTATTTTATAAAACCTGGCACGAAAGTATATTTTTCTTGTCAATTAATTTAAATTCTAGTTTTGATCTAAACAAAAAGATATAGATTTAATCAAAACAAAAATTCCCATTCAAGAAATAATTTATTAAAACAATTTATAATTACTACAACTGACTTCCAGTCACAGCCTTAGATGAAATCAACTGAAATAAAAGATTAAATCTCTCAAGATCTCAGCAGAGGAGGATTAAACAACTCCACAAACAGCATCAGCAGCTTCACTCATTACTAACCAGTTTGACTTAACTTCTGTCATATGTCTAAAAAAGTTTTTATTGAGAACAGAGGTTTAGATGTTGAATGGTTTGTTTGAAGTCACCATTAATGTGGTCTAGAGTTGTGACGTTCGCGAACGAACCGATTCTTTTGAACGGCTCATAAACATGAACGATGGGAGCCGAGTCGCAGCTGGGGGGAGCCGTTCTTTCTGTCGTTCTTTTTTTCCTATGCATGTTTCACACAGATGCACACAAATTAGCTCCTCCGCGAGACAGAACAGTTATAGGGGGAGGGGCGCACCCAGCGCAGGGGTGCTACTGCCTAACAGCATGATGATAGTTGTGCACCCATCCTTCACGTGAGTACTCCAGTGGAAAAAAACCCTGCGTGCCTCTGTCATTGGGTAGGAGCGGAGCCATGACTTGTGCACGCTGCCGTCACACGCTTACTCCAGTTAAAAATTTTTCACTAAAAGCTGTTTTGCACAGACAATCATTGCAGCCCACTTTGTTATTGTTCATTTAAGACTTGAAGGGGCTGATCTCCTATTTGCAAAGTTTACAGTAGTAATAGTAGTAATAGTGGACTGTATGTAGACATTTCCATTTTATTTATTCTAATTTTATCTACAGTATATATTTAAAACTTTAAATATTTTTAGTTTTCTATCAAAATGTTCTTGTGTGGAAGTGTTTGTAGTAAAAGCTGTTTTGCACAGAAATTCATTGCAGCCGGCTTTGTTTTTGATGTTTATTTGTGAGTAGGTATTGTATGAATAACATAAGTCAACGTAGCTTTACACATACACACACTTTGTACTAAAGGTAAATCCAAAATAGTGATGTCACTGTCTAAGCAGAGGGATGTTGTGCAACCCTATGGAATATAGTCCACACATGACAAATGAGGTAATAATCAATATTTCAGAATAATTCAAACTCAGATATTGGTGTGTGATATCTGAGTTTTAATTATTTGACTACAAATCTCACCTCATCATTCCTCCCAGTGATTATTTCCAGGATAAACTGAGATGCCCCCAAGCTGGCTTCTTAAAACTGACTAAATATTTAAAAAGAGCCAAAAGAGCCATTCTTTTGAACAGCTCTTTGAAAGGAACGGATCGCCAAGATCCGGATCCCCTCAAAGAGCCATAAATCCCATCACTAATGTGGTCAGTGTGTGCTTTAGTTGGGCTCTTGACCCTTGACTTTATAATATTAGCTTTTCTCTGGTTGCTGTAACTCCGTGTTTGCAAAACACATTTGTTATGGTAAAAAAAGCCAAAAGAAAACATGATCAGGTAGTGTTGGCTGGTTATTAACAGTAATGTAGTCATGGACTGGCCTGACATGATGATCTCTTCCAAAATCTGAGCCTATAAACACTTGATTGTAAAAATAACTTTATATAGTTGATAAAAGTAATGTTTTAATTTGAACATCTGTTCCGTTTAACCACACACAATCATCAAGAATCAGCATATGAAGCTCAATGATGGTGACAATAAACAAAAAGCTTCATGCTGCAGTGCATTCTGGGAACTCCAATCAAAACTCAATAATGGCTCCCAGAATGCATTGCAACATGAATAAATTATGCACCTGAATTGTCTTAGTATTTCCTTTTATTTTTACTATTTGCTTTAATTTTTGCTATTTGTGTTGCAACTTATTAGTAGCTTGTTTTGTGATGTTCAAAGATCTGTTTATCTGAATATTTTGTTGATTGTCACCATTGTTGAGATTCTTACGCCGATTCTTCATGTCTATGTGTGCCACAAATAAATTTTTTTCATGCACAAAATAAATACTCACACAATCAGTACACCGATGAACTACTATAATAAACAGTACAACAATCAATGAGTCAAGCCACTGTGTAAAGACTTTTTTTTTTTTTAGATTGCTCTGCTGTTATAATGTTGTTTAAAATTTTTGGTTTTCTCCTTTGGTGATTCTGCTTATTAACATCAGGTGTCTTCAATAACGATCAATCATCAGTTCTTTAATCACCTAATTATCTCGTTAACTTATATGTGTCCACACTCAGAGTGTTAAATTAACACTGGGGATTTTGCTGTGTATCTGATATGATTTCACAAAGGGAACAAGCGGTGTATCCAAAGCAAAATGAGCAGAGGGCTAACATGGAGCAACGAGGAGGTAAATTGCCTTTTAATAATAATAATAATAATAATTAGATATTATTATATTATTTTGAGTGCAAATGTCTTTTTTTTTTTCTTAAATACTTGGAAACTAGTCAGGCTTTCCATTTCCAAATAAGACATTACCTCTGACATTGGTGCTCCAGCAATGGCATGGGCATGTTTAAAGGAAAAAAGTCCTCCTTGCTGGAGGCAACGGCAGCAGGTTGAGGGGCATCGGGCATCAGGGCCATAGGCCACGTTTTGTTGCTAAAATTTTGCCCATCAGAACTTCCAGTATTTGTTTGAAGCATTCCATAAAAACTAGTGTCCTCACTTTGTAAGGTGTCCAGTGCAACTGTGAAAGGCTTTATAATGGTATCTATTTGAGTAACTGATATTTCCTGTGGTTCATACATTTATTCTGAAGCTGTGTGCAGAGATTATTAATGTCAGTAAGAGGCGTTTCTGTGATCCAAGCACTGGCGTCACAGATTGAGTTCCAGGCACAAATAAATAAAATTTCACCAGTCAACTTAGAAGTTCCATTTTGCAACATCATTGCAAAATGCCTCTCCTATGCAAACCGTTACATTACAAAGTAAGCAACACATACACCTAGCAGTTTTAGCTGTTCTAACCTCTGACAAAATGCACATACAAACTGCATCTATAACTTTTTGGAGGCTAGTGCAGAAGTCTTAGGGTGTTTTCACACTTTTAAGACCTGCACAGATAAAATTATTGCCATATGAGTGGAGTAGGGCAATATCTACAGTAGCATATTAACTGTAAAATGACTGTAAAAGGCATGATTTACAGTTCATATAGGCCTACAGGTTTTCAAAAAAAAAAAAAAAAGATAAACTTAACATTTCAGCCTTTAAACTATTTTTAAGAAAGTCAAAAGTATCTATTATATTTATGGTTTATTGGCTGGTTTAATATCAATTATAATATTAAACTAGAAGAAGGGCTGATTAAAAATGCTAATTCATTCTCTGCCAGTAGGTTTTTCACAAATATAACGGTTTCCCCGGTAACGGCAGTACACAAAGCTGCGCTCAAATTTATCCAATAAAATCATACCCCTTTTAATTTTAATAATCACATTACGCTATATGGCATACTTGTCTTTTCTTCCCCATTGTATTTTTATGGCCTTAAATTTGATAGAATTATATTTAAGATTTTTTAAGGACCCGTGGAAAAAGCATTGATGACATTGAAAAAAATAAAATAAACAAATTGGACAAAATAAAGAAAATACAGTAAACAGCTTTAAATTGTTCAGGTACATTATAGGTAGGCCTATCTTAAAAGCAGCATTCAAGTAAGAAATTGAATAATCAAATGAAAAAATTCAAATGCATATTATTAATCGTAATTCTCTGGTGTACTAGAGCTACAGTATTGCACAGATCAGTATATTGATACACATGCAATTACTTTCTCAGATGTTTACGTTTGATTGAGACAAAACCAACTGTGTATATGTAAACCATGGGTGTTTTGACAGTTAAACATAATAGACGCTAAAGAGAGTGTAGTTTAGTTGCCCCTGGAACGTGCGTGGTCATAAAAACGTATTTCAAAAAGTTTCAACTGATTTGTGTTCACAATACACATTTTTAGCGAACCGTAACTTTAGCCGAAAGCGAACCGTACTCAGACCACCTCCCGAGATGGTCTCGGTTCAGTTCGCTTCTGAGGGGTCTGAGATCGTTTGGAGAGTTCACATATGGGCCAAAAATTACGCGAAGCATGCTCAGACCCCTGAAAAGGACCAAGGGTGAAACACCCTTAATATTTCTAAATCATTTCCTAAAGAGTTTAATTCAAAATAAAAATCAAAGCAATCAGTTATTTTCATCAATTTCATTATTCTCTTATTTATAGCCTCTTGCTTTCTAATCAATCAAATCATTCCCCTTAATTTAAAGAGGATTTTTTGATGCTCTGAATTTTCCATCTGACTGTCCGTCTTTGTTTTGTTTGTTTTTTAAACCTAACACCACTTAATTTCAGATTAAAATGTGTTGTAAATTGTGTTACCAAGATTTTAACAAGAAATTTTACAAAGATTGTGTCAGGAATTCCCCGCTGTCACAAACACAACAGTCACCATAGTCACCAGCCACAGTACTCACCTGATCACAGTCACCTGATTACTAATCACTTGCACCTGCAGTCACTAATCAGGACCCCTGCATATACACGCTGATCTCAGTCTTTCAGCATCCGGTCTACTGTTCACTTTGTTGGACTACCTGCTACTAACCTGTTTATGCTTACCTTTAGCTCCTCCTCCGCTCCAGTGATCCAGTTCTTCACTGTCAAAGTATCCTCACAAACTTGCAAAACAAACCCGCATCAGACTGATCTGCATCCTTGCCATCCAGATCCCAACTTACCGTTCATTGTGGAAGTGGATGCCTCCACCACCAGTATCGGGGCCGTGCGGTCCCAGCAGTATGGTGAGCCTCCCAGCCTTGCGCATACTACTCCAAGAAACTGAACATCGACAATCGCCCACATAGCAATTGACATCTGGCCCAGCTCTGGGCCAAGCAAGGAGTTACACTTGGCCCAAGTGCAGCAAAGAATTACGGCCCTTGTCTGGCCCAGATCTGGACTACAGACGTGAGCCACACATGAGCCATAACTGGCCCAAATCTCAGCCAAACAGTAACTTATAACCAGCCCTGAACTGAGCCAGAACAAGTTTTATTAGTGCTACCCCCAAGCAACCATTGAATCAATGTTAAAAGTAGTTGATTTGTCAATGTTAATGATATTGAATTATTATAACTTTTACTCCTACTAATAATGTTGAAAAAAAAAAATTAAATTTCAACAAACCACCATTGTTGTGATCAGTGATCGCTTTAGTTGGGCTCTTGACTCTTTGTACTTTTATGTTAGATTTTCCTTTTGTCTATTGTAACATTGTGTGAAAACATGTTATTTGAGACGATGAAAACTAAGATCTGCTGCGATTAGATGATGGTGGTGACTATAACCATTGCAAGATTATTTAATGAATTGCTCACAAATGCGTTGGGCTTTGAACGATGGTGTGATACTGTAATGTGAGAGTAAAGCTCAATAAAACCACTATCTTACTTTTATGAATTAACAGAGTATTATCAAGAAAACTTTAAATTACTGAATCAATTAGACATCAAGAATCAGCGTATGAAACTCAACAATGGTGACAATCAGCAAACTAAAATTCTATGAAGAAATGCATGCAGGGTATCAATATAGTAACAAGCCATTCATGATTCCCAGCATGCATTGCAGTTGATCTGTTTATCTGAATTAGTTTGGTGATTGTCACCATTGTTGCGATATGTATGTTGAGTGTTCATGTCTAAATCTTTTGATTTGCAATCACAGATTTTTTTTTTTTTTTTTTTTTTTTACACATTTGTGATGCAGAATATTTACGTCGATAATGACATTCATCAGTGTTATTTAGAATTGTTTTTCAACTGTATTGCCAGTCACCACTCATTACAAAAAATAATCTACTTTTTAATTTTAAAACATCTCTTTTCAATAGCATAAGTGTTTATATTGAAACACCATTACAGCACAGAGAAAAAAATTATATAATGAAAATCAAGAATTAAAAACCCAACTAAAGCAATCACTGATCACAGTAATGGTGGTTTGTTGAAATGTAATTTTTTCAACATTCATTTTTCAACATTAATTATTTTAATGCCATTAACATTGACAAATCAACTATTTTTAACATTGATTCAATGTATTGATTCAATGCTATCTGGGACCAATCAAAACTTCAGTAAACCACAAAAAGCCAGTCTTTAAAATAAACCCCAAAATAAATAAATAAAATAAAATAAAAACTCAGCCATGGAACCATCAATAGGCAGTAAAACACACAGTTACACCTTTAGACATGGCTCAGTTTTGGGGTTTCTGGTTAAAGACTGGTCTCTATGTGGTTTACTGAAGGCTGAGATTGGGTAGCACTATTAAAACTTGTTCTGGCCCAGTTCAGGGTTGGTTATAAGTTACTATTTGGCTGAGATTTAAATATTCACTATTTTTATAACTAAAAGTCTTCAAACTTCAAAACCAGTGCCCACATAGCAATTGACATCTGGTCCAGCTCTGGGCCAAGCAAACAGTTACACTCAATTACGGCTCTTGAGTGGCCCAGTCTTGTTTTAAGAAGGCATGATCTCTTAAATGAAACGCCTACTAGAGGAGTTTATTCACATTGACTGTATGCTTTACTAAACCACTAACAGACTCACAACTCTCTCTCCTCTCTCCAGCTCTTCTGTCACTTTAACAAACATTTCTGTGTTGTTAGTTTTACTTGTGGCCTTTTTTTTTTTTTAGAAATTAAGGACGGTTTTTATTTGGAACTATTTAGTGAAATGGTGAAGAAAAGGTTTGACATGTTTATTTTCTTCTGCTTGTGGAGCATGTCTGGTAAGTTTTATTATTTTATTTTAACAAAAAGTGGGACTTACAATTATAAAAGGCTAAACAGTTTTGTTTTCACAAACTTTGAAATTAAAAAGTTGTTAAACTCATCAAGATGCTGGCACTCGAAGGCGCTTCATGACTAGAGTTAAGGAGCTCTGACATACAGCAAAGGAATTTGTTATTTTGCGTCTGTACAGTTGCTTTTGAATGGCTTCCTATGTGGGTCAAATTGACCCGTGAACATAACAAACGTATAAAAATTTCTGTATGTACATTTCACAACACATCAGCGTGTTGAAACTTTGCATGCATGTTCATGACCCTAAATGAGAAAAAGTCACAAAATTTCAAGAAAAACAAAATAGATTGAAAAAAATAAAAGATAGCTAATTTTTACCATCTGTGGCTGACAAAATATTTTTCTGCATTGAAATATATTGGGGGAAAGAATTTTTTAGCTTCATAGAATAGTTAAAAAACGTCGAGGTTACGTACGTAACCCTCGTTCCCTGAAGGAGGGAACGGAGACGTTACATATGGGAACTCGCTTGAGAGTCCAATCATCTCCAAGCCTTATTCAAAAGGCCAATGAACATTCATGAACATTGGCGAGTGGTATTTTCATGCTGAGCCACTCCCCCGTACATACGGGTATATAAGATGGCGGCGTGCAACCACTCATTCAGGCTTTTGCTGAGGAGCCGAGCTGCAGCCCGGCGTCAGCGCGACGTCAGGTCATGGCAGGGGATGTAACGTCTCCGTTCCCTCTTTCAGGGAACGAGGGTTACGTACGTAACCTAGACGTTCCCCTTCAGTCGTTTCACTACGACGTTACATATGGGAACAGACCCATGGAACAAGCCACGAACCAGACGTCGCGTTATGCAACACACCGCGTGCCGCCAGGCGGGCGTGGCAGCAGACGGATATGAGCGTAACCTTCCCAACGCCCTGGGCCCCAATGAGGGGGGGGGCCCCAACGGGATGCCAGTTGTACTGAAGCAGGAGTTGGGGGGGCGGAGCACATGAAATACGTACATGTGGAACAAAGAAAATTCAATATATCCATAGATTTTAGGGATATATCAGGAAAACATCGGCCTTCTGGCTGACCGTGGAAAAATACTGAAACATGTTGCCACAACCTGCTGGGCGAAGGAGACCCAACCGAAGCACAGACAAGCACTACTCCGCACTAGGCCTGACTGCGGGGCATGGAGGACCCAGGTTCGCCGGAGGGAACAACTGAGGAAAATAGCGCACGGATCCATTAGGAATGGCGCAGCAAGCCGACACCAGCCAGACTCCCGCTCGCCTGTGATGTCTATGTTAAGACAGGGAGGATACGGCCTCTACGCGAAGGTTGTAGAACCTGGCGAAGGTATTAGGTGTCGCCCAACCCGCAGCTCTACAGATATCTGCTAGTGAGGCGCCATGAGCCAACGCATAGGATGAGGCAACACTCCGTGTGGAGTGGGCACGAACACCTAAGGGGCATGGCTCTCCCTGGTTTTGGTACGACAGGGAGATGGCATCTACCACCCAATGGGCCAACCTCTGTTTGGAGACAGCATTCCCTTTCTGCTGACCTCCAAAGCAGACGAAGAGCTGCTCTGTGCGTCTGAAGTGCCGAGTGCGGTCCACGTATATACGCAGAGTGCGAACTGGACACAGCAGCGCAGAGGCTGGGTCTGCCTCCTCCAGGGGCAGAGCTTGCAGGTTCACCACCTGATCGCGGAAAGGCGTGGTGGGAACCTTGGGCACATAACCAGGCCGGGGTCTCAGGATGACATGAGAATCGCCGGGCCCGAATTCTAGGCACGCTTCGTCGACAGAGAAAGCTTGTAGGTCCCCTACCCTCTTGATGGAGGCCAGTGCGATCAGGAGCGCTGTCTTAAGTGACAGATATTTTAGCTCGACTGACGCAAGTGGCTCAAATGGAGCCTCCCGCAGGCCCTGGAGGGCGACGGAGAGGTCCCAAGAGGGTATGGGATGCGGTCTAGGGGGGATTAACCCTTCTCGCACCCCTCAGGAACCTCACGATGAGTTGGTGCTTACCTAGGGATGTTCCATCCACTGCATCGTGGTACGCTGCAATGGCAGCAACGTACACTTTGAGAGTTGAAGGGGACAGCCTGCGCTCCAACTTCTCTTGCAGGAAGGAAAGCACTACTGCAATCTTACATCTCTGTGGGTCCTCCCCGCAAGAGAACACCAGTCGACGAACAGACCCTATCTCAGCGCATTAGCCTGCCTTGTAGAGGGGACTCTGGACTGAGTGATAGTTTCTATCACGGCCTGTGGAAGGCTGGAGAGGTCTGACGCGTCCCGTCCAGGAGCCAGACGTGCAGGTTCCACAGGTCGGGACGCGGGTACCAAATTGTGCCCATCCCCTGAGAAAGAAGGTCTCTCCTCAAGGGGATGTTCCAGGGAGGGACTGCCGCGAAGAAAATGAGTTCTGGAAACCAGGTCCGGGTGGGCCAGTATGGCACAACCAGCAGAACCTGCTCCTCGTCCTCCCTGATCTTGCACAGTGTCTGTGCAAGGAGGCTCACTGGGGGAAAGGCGTACTTGGGCCCCGGAGGCCAGCTGTGTGCCAGTGCGTCCCTGCCGAGGCTGTCGGGAGCCTCGTTGAAGGAGTAAAACCGCTGGCAGTGGGAGGATTCGGGGGAAGCAAACAGATCTATCTGGGCCTCCCCGAAATGGCTCCAAATCAGCTGGACTGTCTCGGGGTGGAGTCGCCATTCTCCAGGATGGGTGGACTGCCGTGAGAGCTGGTTGGCTGCACGGTTGAGTTCTCCTGGAATGTGAACGGCACGTAGCGATTTCAGCCACGTCTAACTCCATAGGAGCAGATGGCGGGCGAGTTGTGACATGCGACGGGAGCGTAGACCACCTTGACGGTTGATGTAGGCTACAGTCGCCGTGCTGTCAGTACGAACAAGCACGTGCTTGTGACGCAACGTCGGTCGGAAGCGACGAAGGGCCAGAAGCACAGCCAACAACTCTAGGCAATTGATATGCCATTGCAGTCGAGGTCCTGTCCAGGAGCCCGATGCTGCTTGCCCGTTGCATACAGCACCCCAACCCGTGGAAGAGGCATCCGTGTATACCACAAGATGCCTGGAGACTTGGCCCAGGGGGACTCCGGCCTGAAGGAAGGCCAGGTCTGACTACGGGCTGAACAGGCGGCGACACTGCGGGGAAACGCCAATCCGGAGTGTGCCACGGTGCCATGCCCATCTTGGGACCCGATCGTGTAACCAGCGCTGAAGCGGTCTCATATAAAGCAGGCCAAGTGGTGTTGCTGCGGCTGCCATATGCCCCAGGAGCCTCTGAAATGTTTTGAGAGGAACCGCTGTTTTGTGTCTGAATGACTCCAGACACTTCAGTACTGACTGCGCGCGCTCGTTGGTGAGGCGGGCTGTCATACTGACCGAGTCCAGCTCCACACCGAGAAAAGAGATCCTCTGCACTGGGGAGAGTTTGCTCTTCTCTCGGTTGACCTGAAGGCCCAGATGGCTGAGGTGCTGGAGCACCAAGTCCCTCTGTTCGCACAACAGATCTCGCGAGTGAGCTATGAGAAGCCAGTCATCGAGATAGTTGAGGATGCAAATGCCCGTCTGCCAAAGAGGGGACAGGGCAGCCTCCGCGACTTTCGTGAAGACACGGGGAGAGAGGGAGAGGCCAAATGGAAGCACTTTGTACTGATACGCTCGACCCTCGAAAGCAAACCGTAGGAAGGGTCTGTGTCGAGGCAGAATCGAGACGTGAAAGTACGCGTCCTTCAGGTCGATGGCTGCGAACCAATCCTGGGGACGAATGCATGTTAGCATGCGCTTCGTCGTGAGCATCTTGAACGGCAGCCTGAGAAGGGACCGATTCAGGGCTCGAAGATCCAGGATGGGTCTTAACCCACCGCTCTTTTTGGGCGCGATGAAGTAAGGACTGTAAAACCCTGACTTCATCTCGGCTGGAGGGACAGGCTCGATTGCGTCCTTCGCCAGTAGGACTGCAACCTCCGCACGAAGCACAGGGGCATGTGTGTCCGAATGGACAGAAGTGGAAAGGACGCCTCTGTACCTGGGCGGACGCCTGGCGAACTGAATCGCATAGCCGAGACGTACCGTCCGAATCAACCACCGCGAGGGGCTGGGAAGCTGAAGCCAGGCTCCCAGCCTGGTCGCCAGGGGTATCAAAGGGACGTTGACCGACGTGACCGCAGTGGGGCAGCCTGGGGAAGGGGAAGGGGAAGGGGAAGGGGAAGGGGACTGATCCCAGAAGGAAGAATGTCCTGGAGAAAAGTCAGACTGCACTGGGCAGCGCTTACCTTCTTCCCTGGTTCCCGCGCTGGCGACATCAGGCTCCGAGTCCGAGGAGACACTACTTGGGGCCTGAACCCCGGAGGTGAGAAAATTGGCTCTTTCTGTGACCTTGTGGGTACCGCCGACCCGTAGGCTGACGGCAGCGTCTGAGCACACAGCAGCTCCCGGCCCTCCACCGGGAGTGGGGACGTTGATGTTGTCGTCCCCCAAAGAGCGATTCCCTCCACCTCCAGGTTGTGCCCTGGTCAATGCCGTGAAAACGGCAGCCCGCAAGATTTTGCTGACGGCTGCCAAACGCTCTTTTAGAAATAGCTCTCTTAGTTTGTTCGGCAGCACGTCAGCAGAGAGAGTGGAAAAACTCTGGAACTCTTTTTTTTTTTTTTCTCTTTAGGCTCAGGAAGACGAGGCTCCAAAAGCAAAAGTCTGAATGAGTGGTTGCACGCCGCCATCTTATATACCCGTATGTACGGGGGAGTGGCTCAGCATGCAAATACCACTCGCCAATGTTCATGAATGTTCATTGGCCTTTTGAATAAGGCTTGGAGATGACTGGACTCTCAAGCGAGTTCCCATATGTAACGTCGTAGTGAAACGACTGAAGGGGAACTAAAGTAACAAAATCTAACCAATAAATGTTATTATTTTGGGTCTGTAGAGTTGCCTCAGAACATTAAAATAGGCGGGTCAAATTGACCCGGGAACAGTACGAACGTAACTATTTTTTTTTTATTCATGTCAAAACACATCAGCATGTTGAAACTTTGCATGCATGTTCATGACCCTAAATGAGAAAGTGACAAAATTTCAAGAAAAACAACATGGGTTTAATAGTATTTTAGATAGACTGAAAAAGATATGGTAGCTAATTTTTTACCATCTTTGGCTGACAAAATATTGTTCTGTATTAAAATGAATGGGGGAAAACTAATATTTATAACTTAATTTGATAGTAAAAAACTAAAATAACAAAAAATAACCAATAAATATTATTATTTTGGGTCTGTAGAGTTGCCTCGGAACATTAAAATAGGCGGGTCAAATTGACCCGGGAACAGTACGAACGTAAAAAAAATTTTGTGGACATGTCAAAACACATCAGCGTGTTGAAACTTTGCATGCATGTTCATGACTTTAAATGAGGAAAAGTCACAAAACTTCAAGAAAAAAAACACAAGTTAACTGATATTTCCGACAGCTTGAAAATCAAAATGGGTCAAATTGACCCGTATTGGATTCAACGTAATGGCACAAAAATTACAATATGAAAAAAAACATACAATCAAATGAAATCAATTAACTTTTAATATCAATACTTTTCACACATTACAAACAATGAATATCTGAATTTATGATTCATAAAAATGTTTTTAACCACTATTTTTGACTGCCCCTCCCCTACACCTGTGGGATGTTTGTGATTACACATATTTTAATGATAATATCTTGATCTAAACCTAAATTAATTATGACAAACTATATATCATTTGAAAGGTTTCAGACTCTAGTTTCCATATTTGGTGACTGTTTTTCAAAAAAATGACAGAGCAATAGATAAATAGCGATAGATTCTCTGTTTGTGATATGGTGCCAAACGTACTCTTATTCTATTTGTATTTTATACTTGTTTTGGAGATTGAATTCAAATCAAATAATAAAGTTACTGCCCAAACTGTTTCTGAATAGGATGTCTACTTCGTAAATATTTAGAAAATTATGAAAATATATGGTTCAGAACACTCAAAAAATAAATGGAAATCAAGAGTCCCTCTAGTGGAAAGTTTGGTACTGCATCCACAAAATCTTACTTAAACATTAATTTTTTGAGATATCAATCTAAAATTTGGCACAAAACTTGTTCAGATGACTGGATTTGATTTACTTGAAGATTTGGAGGTAAACATGTTTTGTAAAATGTATATTTTACATAAAATATAAAAAATATATATTTTTATATTTTACATTTTTATAAATTTAAACTTCTATAACTTTTTAGAAATGTACTTTTATAACTTTTTTTGCTTCTACAATAATCTGTGATGTTTCACCTTTAAAAAGATACCAATCTTAAGTTTGTGCTCCAAAGTATTCAAGATTTATAACAATTTTAGCTAGAAAAGTCATTTTTATGTCTATTAAGCTTCAGTTCTGTGTATGCTATCATTTGTTCCCATACATCACTCTATTCTTTATTTTTTCCATCATCTGTTTTGTGTATAATATTTTTCAGATTTATCAAATTAATATGCTTCATTTCTGTTCGTGCTGCTGTTCTGAACTTTCTATTTTCCCTTCCTGTCAAATAAAAGGTTATTTGTTTAATCAGTTCAGAGTGAAAAGCTGAGAGATTCCAAGTGTTCTGCTGTGTAACTGATTGTGTTTGTTGATCAGGTGTGTTTGGTGTTGATGAAGTGAAGTCAGTGTCAGTGACGGAGGGAGAATCAGTCACTCTAAACCTTCATATTACTAAAACACAGAAAGGTGATCTGACATGGAGGTTTGAACAGTTTCTCATAGTTACATTCAACACACAGAACAATGAAAGGAAATATCATGATAATAGTGCTGGTGGGAGATTCAGAGGCAGAATGAAGCTGGATCAGACTGGATCTCTGATCATCACAAACACCACAACTCAACACACTGGACTTTATGGAGTATACAGCTGGAACAACAACAATATCAGCACATTCAGTCTTACTGTCTATGGTGAGAAGAGCATTACTTCACCTGTTTGATGTGTGGTTGTTTCTTTAGTTACAGTCACTGTTGGTTAATGAACCTTTACAAAAGTGAGCCTGAACCTAGTGTGACTGTAACACAAACTATATCATGCTGCAAGATGAGAAAGAATAGCCCCCAGAATTTTTTTATTTTATTTCATTTCATTTTATTTATTTTTTTATTTTTTTGTTTTGTTTTGTTTTTTTTTTTTTTTTTTTTTTTTTTTTTTTTTTTTGTTTCTTTTTAAGTGGTGCACAGACAGGCCAGTCCAAAAGTCCCAGACCATATGAAATTATTCACTTCTGAAGGGTCTCACTTTCTGCATGTACTGATAATTCTGGAATTTCAGACAAATATATGCTACACACTATACAATATGCATCAAATGGTTATTTATCTGCAGAATCACCAGCCAGTCAGCTTCATTCAGTTTTAACCGATGTGATTGCATGTAAAGGTCCAATCAGCCTTACCATTTTGAATGTCATAACTCAACTAGATATTTGTTCTCTAATATCTCTTCTTAGCTCATCTGCCCATTCCTGTCATCAGCAGAGACCCTTCACAATGTTCTTCATCATCATCATCATCATCACAGCAGAATTGTTCACTGTTGTGTTCATTGGTGAATGTGAGTGATGTGAGTGTCTCCTGGTTCAAAGGAAACAGTTTATTGTCCAGCATCAGTGTGTCTGATCTCAGCATCAGTCTCTCTCTACCTCTGGAGGTGGAATATCAGGATAAAAACACCTACAGCTGTGTGATCATAACAGCATGCTCTGTGGACCAGGCGTGACAATGGAGATCCAGTTGCAAGCTTTCATTAAAATGTTCAGTGTATTCAAAGCAGGCAGGGTCTAAAACAGTAATCCAGAAAACAGATAAAATAAAATTAGAATAGAGAATGCCGTACATCACTTTTCACAATAATAATAATAGGCTTTTGATTTGGGCTACAAACTCACTGTGATTAATCTGACAATCAATAACGCAATTTTATTTTATTTATTTTTTTAACGCCGACATATAGCGCTGATGAGCTCCGGGCGTCTCGGTTTCGAATCCTAAACCTTTCCTGATCCCACACCCATGTTGCTTCTTGTCATTTCTGATGTGTCCTATCGTAATAATAATAACGGTAACCCAGCAATTGTGCTGTTTCTGTGTCATCAAGGTGACAGAAGTCACAACAACGTTGTAAAAACGTGGACTTTTTTCACGTTGTCAAAAAGGTTGTCCAGAAAACGATAAAATTTTTCCGATGTATTTAATACGACAAATGTCGGGTTTTTTAAATGTTATAAATACGTTTTTTCACAACGTTGCAAAAACGTTTTTAAAACGTTGGAAGGAGACATTGTAAAAACGTTTTTGCAACGTTGTGAAAAAACGTATTTATAACGTACCTACCACGTCCAAACTGGTACTTTACATGCTGCCATCAAAATGTTTTCTTTACAGTGTTAAATCTGACTATTGATCCTATTAAAAACACTTATTTACATTAAAAGCACTTACTTACCTTGTAGTATTGCAGACCTCGTCGGTTTTATAAGCCTAGGATAACATATGTAGGCCTAATAATTTATACTACACAAAAATGATCACTCATCGTATTTATTCACAAAATATAAAAAGTAATGTGATATGGGTAGTTCACAAAAATAAATAAATAAGCCAATAAACAAGACAAATGCATGAACATATACTAATAAAGCATAATGGTTTCAAATAAAGTACAACATATGAAAATTATGCAATGACTGGCAAAGTTGAATATGAGTACAAATTCCAAGAAATTTCAATGCATGTTTTAACAGAAAAAAAGCAACATTTCATTTGTAAAATGTATTCAATTTCAGCTAGTTCCAAATTATTTTATTGCAGTTATAATAATAATCACACTGCAATCTTATTACTCGTTTGCACTAAAACTAATGATTATATTGTTAGAGATTTATTAGCACAAATTACAAGTATATGGCATCCAATTTAGAACTTGTTCAAATAATATATAATACATACAGTTTATAATGGCTATTGTTGTTCAATTAATAATACTTTATAATACTGGAATACCTGAGATTTTGAAAAATGTATTTAGGTAGCGATTATTCAGTGCTTTAATTGCAAGTTACATTGTTATGGCACTAGGTGGCAGCAAGAGACCGTCTTAATGACCTAGTTAGAAAACTATTCTTTTAGTGCTGATTCATTCAGTTGCTGAATTCTGAGACCCACCAAATTATATGACTCTACTGCCGAGGGTAGTTTAGAAACATTTAAAATATTTTATGGTAACCGCAAATTAAAAATGGTTTTGCTACAAAAACATAGTTTTAACTATGGTTATACAAATGGTAATCAATATGGCAAGAAATGGTAGGACTAGAGGGTTGGGTTTAGTAGTAGGTCAGATTAGCTCACTGCAGTGCCTAGGTTCACAACATTTGGTGGGTCACAGAATTCAGTACAAGCCCAAAAAGAAACACGGTTGTAAAGAAGTGAATTATCTAAACCAGGGGTTTTCAGCTCTGACTCATGAGATCCAGTGTGAATTGGCTTATAGGTGCTTTGGGAAAAAACAGTAAAAATATTTTTTTAATGCTTAAGAGCAATTAACCTTCATATCTGAAATACGGCACATTCCCTATTCTTGCAATATTCGTGTTCGTGTTCCTGAGTAATGTCTGCATGCACTAAATTCTGAGGGGAACAAATAATACGCTAGTAGACAGCAATCCATATGAGACGTCTGGTGTAAAACGTGGATCTGAAACTGACTTCTGTCCAGGTTGACACAGCATCTCGTTTGTCTGTCTTCACAAACTGCCCTGAAATACAATTTTAACATCAACAATGATTGTTATAAATATAACATGAGTCTCTTGCATTCACAGTGCTCAGTATTTTATTATTATTATTATCGGTGTCTTGTTTTCTCATTACGTTGGACCCCTCTGTAGGTTGCTGTATACCGAGTGTCCTCAATGAGTTAAACGAGACGGCCTTGTAGGACATACAAGATAAAAAAGTATATTTAATTGATATATACTTTTAAAAAAAACGTAATAAATGGTAATGTATGTTTGAGGTTTTACTTTCTAGTCAGATGGTTCATAGCACATTGGAGCTGCTCTTCAACACAAGGTCTGCTCCAACTCTACTGCAGTACTGCCATTAACATGAAGAATCTAATGTTAGAAACATAAACAATTTGTCACAGAGACAACAATATGTAATATACAAGGTCAGCATTATTAGAAATAAACAAACTGGAATATAGGTGAAATGCAGAAAAGAGAACAATATGAAGAATATTTCAGTCTAGTAATCCTTATACAGTATCACATCACAGTTTGTTTGGAAGTCAAATCCTTCTTACATAATACATAACTTACTGACGCTCCTAAAATCACAGTACAATTTTAATCAATATCTTTTTTTTGTGTGATCAAAACGTGTTTAAATTATTTGAGCTTATTTTCACGCTCCATGTAAGTGACGTCACCGATTAACAGTACAGCCCATACATTTAATTAAATAGTTTACTTCCGTTCATCCACTGACAAATTGCCAACAAAATTTACAATATTTAGCAATATTTTTTTTTTTTTTTTTTAAACGGTCATCTACACATAATATGTGACTAAAAGTGAAAACTTTATGAAATAAGAGCTAAACTCTACAGTTAGCCTACATCTTATAGTTAGCCTGACGGTTGAGATGCTAACGGACTTTCTCCGAAGACACTAAACCATTTCTATAAAGTAAATATTCAACAGGAACGTGTCTATTACATGTAAGAAAGTGTTAGGAACAGTTGTATGTATTATATTTGTCTTATTAGGGACAAAACTTACCGTAAATCAGTGTGACAGACGGAGACTCGCCGCGTGTCAGTTAAGCTGCTTCCCCCGTTTCCATGGTAACTCTCTCTCCGCTGCAGTTTAAATACAACTCGAATGTTCAAAGCGCGTGCCCGTTTAAAATGCAGCGTTTACATAAACACATACATGAACTACAATTTACAGATGTCAGAGTGACAGATAACATGTCCTGAAACTTGATAACGTGTTGTGTAAGTGGATAGTGTAGGCCTCATGTAGGTAATCAAACTGTAAGTGGAATGAGAATAAAAATCATATTAGCAGAGAATGTAAAACAATTTTTGAAGTCAGTCTATAACAGGTTATAATATAATATAATATAATATAATAATAGCTTTAGAAATTTTATTTATTTACTTATTTAACTACCTAACAAAAAACATACCAGAAATTGTAAACATAGTGTAGAATAAAAGTAGACTATCTATAGCAAAACACATTAAAAACAAACATCACGTACAATGGGACGGTTGCATTTTGGTACTGTCATGACGTTGGTAAAACATAAATATTTTTTAACCAACCAATCGTTTCTGTTCATATGTTAATACCTCTTCCACCATTCATTTGTTCATACCACAGACTGGTTTACACACTAAGCTGTTAGCTCGTGATATATGTGTTGCGTCTTCTATGGCCAGATAAATATGAAGAGTCCAGTCTCAGAATTACAATTCAAGGCTTTTATTAACAAATGGCCTACAGCCTCACACAAACAGCTTGCCACATGGTTGCACACCATTCATTCTTCTCCTACACCTTTTATAGCTACCAACTTAGTAACCATTAGTGCCCTCTGCTGGTGACAATAGGCAAGGCAAGGCAAGGCAAGTTTATTTATATAGCACATTTCATACACAGAGGTAATTCAAAGTGCTTTACATAAAAGGAAGTAAAATAATCATAAAAACAATAATAAAAACAATCACAAAAAAGGAAGTAGAACAATCATAAAAACAATGATCATAACAATAAAACAAAAATGTAAAATGTAAAAACTGACTGATATAATGATTTAAAAATAATTTAAAAATTGATTTAAAATAAGTTTAAGACATTTAAAAACAGAAAATGATTATACATAATGCAATCAGTCTGGACGTAGCACAGTGCTCATTCAGTAAATGCACAGCTAAACAGATGAGTTTTGAGTCTAGATTTAAATGTAGTTAGTGTTTTAGCACATTTGATCTCTTCTGGAAGCTGGTTCCAACTGCGGGCAGTATAGTGGCTAAAAGCGGATTCCCCTTGTTTTGTGTGAACCCTTGGTATTTCTAACTGACTCGATCCTAATGATCTGAGTGGTCTGTTAGGTTTATATTCAGTGAGCATATCTGCAATGTATTTAGGTCCTAGGCCATTGAGTGATTTATAAATGAGTAAAAGTACTTTAAAATCAATTCTAAATATAACTGGAAGCCAGTGTAGGGACCTGAGAACTGGTGTGATATGCTCTGATTTTCTGGTTCTGGTCAGAATCCTGGCAGCAGCGTTCTGGACGAGCTGCAGCTGTCTAATGGTTTTCTTGGGAAGGCCAGTGAGGAGACCATTACAATAATCCACCCTGCTTGTGATAAAGGCATGAACAAGTTTCTCCAAGTCTTGACTGGAAACAAAACATCTAATTCTTGCAATGTTTTTGAGATGATAGTATGCTGATTTAGTTACTGCTTTGACATGACTACTGAAACTAAGGTCTGACTCCAGAATCACACCAAGATTCTTGACTTGGTTTTTAGTTGTTTGACCCCTAGAGTCAAGGTATGCATTCACCTTAAGAACTTCCTCTTTGCTTCCAAATGCAATGATTTCAGTTTTCTCCTTGTTTAACTGAAGGAAGTTCTGGCACATCCAACTGTTAATTTCATCAATGCATTGGCAGAGGGAATCAATGGGGCTGTAGTCATTTGGTGATAAGGCTAGGTAAATCTGGGTATCGTCAGCATAGCTGTGATAGGCAATTTGGTTCTTTCTCATTATTTGACTTAGTGGGAGCATATACAGGCTAAACAAGAGCGGCGCAAGAATTGAGCCTTGAGGGACTCCGCATGTCATGGACGTCCACTTAGACTGATGCCCTCCTATACTCACATAATAACCTCTCCCTTCTGAGTATGACCTGAACCAATTGAGAGCCATCCCAGAAAGCCCGACCCAGTTTTCCAGTCTCTCTAGAAGAATGTTATGATCGACAGTGTCAAACGCAGCACTAAGATCTAGTAGTACCAGCACTAATGTTTTGCCAGAATCAGAATTTAGGCGAATATCATTTATTATCTTAATGAGCGCCGTCTCTGTGCTCTGATGCGGTCGGAAACCAGATTGAAAATTGTCCAGGTATCCATTTGATTTTAAGTAGTTGTTCAACTGATTGA
>NW_026128672.1:0-7465 GCF_022985175.1 Labeo rohita
ACCAGAAAGTTTGAAAAAGTTTAAAAAATTTGAAAAGTTAAGAAGTTTCAAAAGTTTAAATAGTTCAAGAAGTTCAAGACGTTTTAAGTTTGGATGGTTTTCAGTCTGAAATATTTTTAAAGTTTTAAAGTTTGAATGTAGTCTCTCAGATAGATAGATAGATAGATAGATAGATAGATAGATAGATAGTATTGGTCAGATTATCAATCAACAGAAAGATAGATGATTCTAACATTATTACCAAGTTACTAGCATGTTGCTAGTCTGTTTCTAGCATGATTAGCATGTCGCTAGCATGTTTCTAGCATGATTAACAAAGTTGTTAGCATGTTTCTAACATGATTAGCATGTCGCTAACATGTTTCTAGCATGATTAGCAAAGTTGCTAGCATGTTTCTAACATGATTAGCATGTCGCTAGCATGTTTCTAGCATGATTAGCAAAGTTGCTAGCATGTTTCTAACATGACTAGCATGTTTCTAACATGATTAGCTGTCGCATATTTCTAACATGATTAGCATGTCGCTAGCATGTTTCTAGCATGATTAGCAAAGTTGCTAGCATGTTTCTAGCATGATTAGCAAAGTTGCTAGCATGTTTCTAACATGATTAGCATGTCGCTAGCATGTTTCTAGCATGATTAGCAAAGTTGCTAGCATGTTTCTAACATGATTAGCATGTTGCTAGCATGTTTCTAACATGATTAGCAAAGTTGCTAGCATGTTTCTAACATGATCAGCATGTCGCTAGCATGTTTCTAACATGATTAGCATGTTTGCTAGCATGTTTCTAGCATGATTAGCATGTTGCTAGCATGTTTCTAACATGATTAGCAAAGTTGCTAGCATGTTTCTAACATGATCAGCATGTTGCTAGCATGTTTCTAGCATGACTAGCATGTCGCTAGCATGTTTCTAGCATGATTAGCATGTCGCTAGCATGTTTCTAACATGATTAGCAAAGTTGCTAGCATGTTTCTAACATGATTAGCATGTCGCTAGCATGTTTCTAACATGACTAGCATGTTAGCATGTTTCTAGCATGTTTCTGTTTGCATGATTCTAGCATGATTAGTTTGTCTAGCATGTTTCTAGCATGATTAGCATGTTGCTAGCATGTTTCTAACATGATTAGCATGTCGTTAGCATGTTTCTAGCATGATTAGCATGTCACTAGCATGTTTCTAGCATGATTAGCATGTCACTAGCATGTTTCTAGCATGATTAGCATGTCACTAGCATGTTTCTAGCATGATTAGCAAAGTTGCTAGCATGTTTCTAGCATGATTAGCATGTCGCTTTTGTTTCTAGCATGATAGCATGATAGCATGTAGCATGTTTCTATGATTAGCATGTTTTTAGCATGTTTCTAGCATTAGATGTTGCTAGCATGTTTCTAGATGATTAGCATGTCGTTAGATAGATAGATAGATAGATAGATAGATAGATAGGGTTAGATAGATAGATAGATAGATAGATAGATAGATAGATAGATAGATAGATAGATAGATAGATAGATAGATAGATAGATAGATAGATAGATAGATAGATAGATAGATAGATAGATAGATAGATAGATAGATAGATAGATAGATAGATAGATAGATAGATAGATAGATAGATAGATAGATATAGATAGATAGATAGATAGATAGATAGATAGATAGATATAGATAGATAGATAGATAGATAGATAGATAGATAGATAGATAGATAGATAGATAGATAGATAGATAGATAGATAGATAGATAGATAGATAGATAGATGATAGATTTGGTGTCCAGGGCAGCGATCAGTCCGTGTTCAGACTCTGGGTCTGAGAATTCCTTAATGATGGCTTGTCTTAGCTGCTGGTAGTCCGATGGATGTGTCCTGGCTGTCGAGCCAGGAAGTGTCGTACCTCTGGGCTAGAGGTGATCCAGAGCAGATAAAGTCTATCTTGGTAGTTCACACATTTCCAAGACTGAAGGAAAAATTCAATGTCTCTCATGTAAGCGTGGACGTCATGGTCACCTGCAAGTTCTGGTGTGAATGCAGGGATGTTTCTGGCCATTCGATTGAGTTCTTTGAGTGTCACTTCATGTATCACTTCAGAGTTCGTCTGAATGAATTCTGTTCCTTCTGCAGCTGCAGAGGTTTCCTGGAAACTGACTTGTGAAGTGTTAAGCAGAAGGTCTTGGCCCCCCCCCCTTTGTATCTGTGTACAGGGGCATGGGGGTTTGCACTGCTGGCTGTGTGACGTGCAGCAGGGGGTCTTTTACTTGAGTCCATGCATAGTCGGTAAGACTGTTTCAGTTCTCTCTGAACCATGTCAAGCTCCTCTTTAATGTTGCCGAATTGCTGAGTCAGGGTTTGGACTTCAGCTCTGGCTGCATGCAGATGGCCTTCTAAGGCCTTAACTCTAGTGTCTCTCTCATTAAGTTCCATGTATGCTGTTTTTAACAGTGACTTTGTGTGAAGCAGTTCTCTTTCCAAATCTTGTCTGGTGGCCTTTTCAAGCTGCTCTCTGTGTCTGGCAGCTGTCAGAGCCTCCTGAAGACTGGTGATTTCCTTCTGTTGTGCCGTTCTGTCAGGTTCCTCGTGCCTGTCCTGTTCCTTCTCTTGCTGAGCAGGTGTTGGTTCCCTTTGGAACTCTGTGACTTGCAGTTTCAGTTCATTTACCTCCTGTCTGAGGCCCTTGAGGGTGTGGACTAAGGAGAAAATGATGCTGGTCAGCTCCTGGTTGTCCAGGCTGGGTGTGAGGTGTCCACTTGTGTCGCAGTCCTGCTGTTCCTTTCTCTGCCATTGCAGGTTGTTGGCTGCTTTCGGCTGAAGAATGTCCATCACAGTGCTCTGCAGGGTCTCCAGGTGTTCCTGGTGGGTGGCAGGGCTGGATGTCTGAGGCATGCTGGTTCACTTGTGGGAACACGAGAGAGAAATGCAGACGGCAAATGCAAGTACATACAGAGGTGTTAGCTATCTGTATAGGGAACGGCTCTCTAGGCCGTGTAAGGTGTGAATAGCTGGTTAGGGCAGCTAGTGAGGTGGGGGTGCTAAGATTTTGTGCGGGTCAGCACAAAGAGAGGGTTTGAGTAACTTTGATGGGCTGTAAGCAGGGGGTCAGCTAATGACCAGGCTTTACCTGTAGTCAAATTATTACTCAAAACACTGATGGTTCACAGGTTTGGTCACTATGAAGGTGCCAAATAAACAAAACTGAAATAAAATCAGAAAGAGACAGAGGGAGAAGGAAGGGCTTTCCTTATTTAGTTTAAGATAGGAGGTATGACTACGCAGTTGTTCCTTGTTCAAAGGCATGCTGCAGTAGGGTCATAAATCTAGGGAGACTGTTAGCTAAGCTAGCAGGGACACATCAAACATCTCAAGGTAAATAAGCAGAAACACTAGGAAGTGTTTCTAGTCTTCTCAGGGCCTATGGCTCATGTAGCAGGCCTGACTGCTAAGGAGTAAGGAGAGACAGGAATTAGTCTACTAATGACCTGTACGGTTCATTAAGGGACATCAGTTGCTAGAACTGCTATAATCCTATACCGAGAGGGAAGACAGTGATGGTCAGATAAACTAAAATAAGGAAAGAAAAATGAAAATATCCTAATGGCTTTAGGAAACTAAAGGAAAAGTAAGTAACTTGATTTAATTAAATTGGTGACTTAATTAAAATCAATTTAGCTGAACGGGTACATTCAAGCTAAACAAAGGTTAAAAAAATAAATAAATAAAATCCAAGCGAGGTAGACCAAAGTCAGAATAAATTAACACAGTTAAAACCCAAGTATGTGAGGAGGGCCAACCTAACTGAGTCTAAACAGAAAGCGATAGCACAAACGGGAGGTGAAACCAAGAGAAAGGGGGAGAGAGAGGAGAGGAGTGGCTTGAACATTACACTTTACACTCACACGTCTAAGCATTAGTCGGATGCTAACAGCTAACTGTTGAGGTAAAGGGCTTAGCTTAAATGCCTGTATGGCTGCTAAAGAGTTAGCCTCGGCTACACTCAGTTCTACTCAGTTTACACAAGGGTCTGTGATGTGTATGCTGTTATCAGATTGAACCGGAAGAGGCTGCTCTCAACTTCCGGGTGAGACGTTGCTAAGAGACCGATGGATGTTCACAACAACGAACAAGCTGAGCAGAACTTGTGCTGCTGTGAAACAGGCATGGGAATCTTACACGCAGTCAGTTATGACTTTTTGCATACAACTTCATTCACAAATCAGATCAGCACATTCACTTCACAGACAATGGCAAATTCCTAGTTAGCTAAGCTAGAATTACACCATTAATTCGCTATTCATTTGCATAATCTTCATGATTACAATGATATGCGATAGTTACAAGAAGGCCTTAATTCGGAGAAATGAGGAACATCGCTCAAATCACCATTACAATAACAATACTGTAGCAAGATTTCTTCGTCGCTCAGTTTTAATATCAATGCAAGTGGGATTTCTTCGCCATGCAGATCATTTAATGCCGCTAATCTGAAATTTCCTTGTCAGACAAGACTTATGCATTTAAAGCTAAAAGTGGGGATTTCTTCGCCCAAATTTAGATGAATTTATTCATTTATGTGGTCTGCTAATCTGAGATTTCTTCGTCAGAGAAGACTTACTTCCACATTTAAAGCTAAAAGTGGGGATTTCTTCGCCCAAATTTAGATTAATTCATTCTGGTACCATTTATACGGGCTGCTAAACTGAGATTTCTTCGTCAGAGAAGGCTTACGCTCTACTAACAACAGAAATTAGGATTTCTTCGCTAATATCAGGTTAGTTTCTTATCGTACGATTTAAAAATGTGTTATAGCATTGAACAAGTTTCTACTGCTCGTGGTAGGGCACATTCAAGCTATAGTCTATCTGATGTTATCAGAAGCTGCATGTGTAAGACGTTAATAAAATTTATGGGACAAACACAAAAGTTTGATATTGAATCTGCTTGCAAATAATGTTTAAACGATGCCCGCATTCTCCACCATTATGTTGCGATTTTTTGCTCAAAGGGAAATGTATATAAATAATTACAATTAATTATGATTAATTACAATTACTTATATCAGCTGCCAGTAGTAACTGTAGCAGAATCAATTTTCCATCAACTAATCTGTTCGCTCAGCGAACATTCAGTATAATCTTTATATCAACTCTAAGAAATGATATTTTCTTGGCCACAGAAAATAACTTTCTTAAAGTACCATTGCATTAGAGCAAGTAGCTCGAATCGGAATCGTAAAGGGACATTAATTTGCAAGGCAGAATCAGAATCAAAACTCATGTAATTTGTGCACAATAGTTTATTAACGAAGGACTAACACATAACTAATCTAAACAAACAAACATGAAATCACTCATACATGGGGAAGGGTCAGTGAGAAGCAGTTAGAGAGAGAGAAGGAAATGAAGCTATGGAAAAAAGTCAGTTAACCACCTGCTGTGAAACCATCAGTGCTGTCTACAGCTTATACTAAACCTCTGTATTGTTTAGTTAAATGTACGATACTTGCATTGCCTTGGTCGTTGAACAAGTGTCCAAATGCAGTCTCTGGTGAAGGTCTTGATGGTTGGAGCAGTGGTGGTTTTGGAATCGTGATCACGTTCTTCTGGGTCTGAAGAGTGATGAACTCCAAAGATGTTCTGACTCGATGGTGACTGGGAGTTTCATCCCATGTGAAAAGTGAAGAAGAAAGAACCAAGAGCTGAGAGGGACTCAGCTGAAGTCCTGTGATCCTTGGGGAATGGAAAGACAAGGCCGCAAGGCCTGGCGCGTGCTTAGGGAAGTCCTGAAGAGTTCTAGCTCATCTTCTTAGGTTCTAAAAGAACCACTGACTGACTGAGGCGAGTCATGAAAATGAATTCAGGAGTTGAGTGGAAGTGTCTGGCTCTTTGTGGTCGAGAGCCAGTGTCTGGTTGCCTGTCGGGCCCGCCAGGCACGCCCTGTGCCGGCTCAGGCTCCCCGTGGGTTCCTCCACACGGGCAGCAATCGGTAGATGTTGCAGACGAGTGAAGAGAGTGAAGAAGAAGGAAACGAAGAACTAGGGAGGCGGTCAACCGTTTGCCTTTAAGCTCTCTGGAGGCTGCGCCTCCAGGAGGTCCATGAACCAATGGTAACTTTCACCTTTGGAGAGAAAGTTTATGACTCTTTGTCCGTGAGCATGGTATTTTGCATATGTAATTCGACTGGGTGTTGATGCAAAAACTACTAGGTTTCTTAAAACACTAATATGTTGCATAGGTATCAACATCTAATTTACACCATCTTTTAGATCATCAACATACGAATTAAAAGAGACCAAACATGACATAGGTGCTTTATACAACTAGTCATCTATCATAACGCATGCATAAAACAGTAGAAAGACAAATAAAAATACAACAGACAAAATTAAAATACAATGCAGTAATACTGTACACAATGACCTGGGCTATGTGTGATAGGAAGGTCAAAGAAAGGTTTGTCTGGGAATGAATAGGAAAGAGTCTATAGGCATTGTGTCTTTCCTATGGCAAATGTAGCATGGGCAGATGTGCATTCCTTGAAGCAATAAAACCTCTTATCAGATAGTCACCGTGGCAACTAAGCCCTTTTGGGGTGTTCGTTGCTTTGGGGGTTGTCTTCAAAACTCCAGCATATAGCTGGGTTGTTGGTTTTAAAGATTATTTGTTAAATGTAACAAATAACTGTATGTTTTGAATGAGTTTGAATGAGTTTGAATGGATTAGAAATACAGTACATAGAAGGGAAGTTTGATTGAGGCTCAAAGGATTCTGGGGATTTTGACAGTTGGGATTTGAAAAGTGCTGGCTCATTTGAACATTCCGTCAATGTAAGTCTATGGGATTTTTCCCAAATTTAATCGCCATTTTTAGGAAAATCGTAAGTCCGATCAGTTAGAAAAGATATAGCAACTAACTTCAGATCAGTCTGAAGATCTGGGCTGAGTTTGGAGTTTGTAGAGTTAAAGCCCTAGGACGAGTTAGAGTTGATAATTTTAGTCTCAGAAGAAGAATAATAATAATAATAATAATAAGTTTAAATAGCAGATCATAAGTTTAAATAGCAGATCAGTAAGTTGGCTTTCTCAAGCCAACTTAATAAGAAGTTTAAATAGCAGATCAGTAAGTTGGCTTTCTCAAGCCAACTTAACTAGATAAAAAAGTTTGTCGAGACAAACTTTAAGTTGGCTTGAGAAAGCCGGACCAGAAAGTTTTAAAAAGTTTGAAAAGTTTATAAAGTTTAAAAAGTTTAAGAAGTTTTAAAAAGTTTGAAAAGTTTATAAAGTTTAAAAAGTTTAAGAAGTTTTAAAAAGTTTGAAAAGTTTATAAAGTTTATAAAGTTTAAAAAGTTTAAGAAGTTTTAAAAAGTTTTAGATTTGATGGTTTTCAGTCTGAAATAGTTTGAAGTCTGAAGTATTTTTAAAAGGTTAAAGTTTGAATGTTTTGAAAGCAATACAGGCTGTCAGAGATAG
>NW_026128673.1:0-7456 GCF_022985175.1 Labeo rohita
AGAAGAATAATAATAACTTTAAGTTTAAAAGTTCATCATCACAAAGTTGGCTTTCTCAAGCCAACTTAATAAGAAGTTTAAAAATAGCAGATCAGTAAGTTGAAAAGTTTGCCAACTTAATAAAAAGTTTAAATAGCAGATCAAAAGTTGGCTTTCTCAAAAAGTTTTAATAACTTTAAGTTTAAATGGTTTTCAGTAAGTTGGCTTTCTAAAGCCAAGTTTAATAATAACTATAAGTTTAAGTCGGATTTCAGTAAGTTGGCTTTCTCAAGCCAACTTAATAACTAGATAAAAAAAGTTTGTCAGGACAAACTTTTAGGAAAGTTTGAGAAAGCCGGACCAGAAAGATTGAAAAAGTTTAAAAAAAAAAAAATTAAAGTGTAAAGAAGAAAAACAGTTTTAAGTTCGATGGTTTTCAGTCTGAAATAGGTTGAAGTTTAAAATAGTTTCAAAAGGTTAAAGTTTGCATGTTTTGAAAGCAATCAGTCTTAGATAGATAGATAGTCTCAGATAGTTACTAGCATGTTTCTAGCATGATTAGCATGTTGTTATCATGTTTTTAGCATGATTAACAAGATGTTAGCATGTTGCTAGCATGTTTCTAGCATGATTACCATGATGCTAGCATGTTTCTAGCATGATTAGCAAGTTGCTAGCATGTTTCTAGCATGATTAGCAGATGCTAACATGTTTTTAGCATGATTCTAGTATGATTAGCAAGTTGCTAGCATGTTTTTAACATGATTAGCAGTGTGTTAGCATGTTTCTAGCATGATTAGCATGTTGCTAGCATGTTTCTAGCATGATTATCAGGCTGCTAGCATGTTTCTAGCATGATTAGCATGTTGCTAACATGTTCTAGCATGTTTAGCAAGTTACTAGCATGTTTCTAGCATTATTAACATGTTAATAGCATGTTTCTAGCATGATTAGCAAGTTACTAGCATGTTTCTAGCATGATTAGCATGTGCTAGCATGTTCTACCATGATTAGCAGGTTGCTAGCATGTTTCTAGCATGATTAGCAAGTTGCTACCATGTTTCTAACATGATTAGCAAGTTGCTAGCATGTTTTTAACATGATTAGCAAGTTGTTAGCATGTTTTTAAGCATGATTAGCATGTTTCTAGCATGTTTTAGCAGTTGCTAGCATGTTTCTAGCATGTTTTAGCATGATTAACATGTTATTAGCATGTTTCTAACATGATTAGCAAGTTGCTAGCATGTTTTTAACATGATTAGCATGTTGCTAGCATGTTTCTAGCATGATTATCATGTTGTTAGCATGTTTCTAGCATGATTAGCAAAGTGCTAGCATGTTTCTAGCATGATTCTAGTATGATTAGGATGTTGCTAACATGTTTCTAGCATGATTAGCAAGTTACTAGCATGTTTCTAGCATGATTAACATGTTAATAGCATGTTTCTAGCATGATTAGCATGTTACTAGCATGTTTTAAGCATGATTAGTAGGTGCTAGCATTCTAGCATGATTAGCAAGTTACTAGCATGTTTTAAGCATGATTAGTAGGTGCTAGCATGTATATACCATGATTAGCAAGGTTGCTAGCATGTTTCTAGCATGATTAGCATGTTGCTAGCATGTTTCTAACATGATTAGATAGAAGTTGCTAGCATGTTTTAACATGATTTGCCAGTTGTTAGCATGTTTCTAGCATGATTAACAAGTTACTAGCATGATTCCAGTTGTTATAGATAGATAGATAGATAGATGAGTTTGAATGAGTTTAAATGGATTAGAAATACAGTACATAGAAGGGAAGTTTGATTGAGTCTCAAAGGATTCTGGGAGTTTTGACAGTTGAAATTTGAAAAGTGCTGGCTCATTTGAACATTCCGTCAATGTAAGTCTATGGATTTTTCCCAGTTTTAAACGTCATTTTTAGGAAAACCGTAAGTCCGATCAGTTAGAAAAGATATAGCAACTCAAGTCAGACCAGTCTGAAGATCTGGGCTGAGTTTGGAGTTTGTAGAGTTAAAGCTCTAGGAGGAGTAGAGTCAGAAATTTTAGTCTAAGAAGAATAATAATAATAATAACTTTAAGTTTAAATAGCATTTCAGTAAGTTGGCTTTCTCAAGCCAACTAATAATAATAAGTTTAAATAATAACTTTAGAAAGCATATCAGTAAGTTGGCTTTCTCAAGCCAACTTAACTAACTAGAAACTAAAGTTAGTGAATGTGTTGGCTTGGAGAGCCAACCCGGGCAGCCTTGGGGCAAAAGAGCCAGAGCACTTGTGTGTCCGGCGTTCTTGAGCTGCCCCGCTGCGAAAATGCGGCCTTGCCATTTCATTTTCTAATAAAAAAGCAGACTAGGCTATGACAACAGGTTCAACAGAGTTGGCTAGCTGAATGTGAAACCGTATACAAATAAATATGTCTTTTAAAAAAAAAAAAAAAAAAAATATTCCAGCAATCCACCCATTAGAAAACATCAAGACATAAATTCAGGTGTTTGTGAGCTGAAGAATTATTTGTATTGTATTATTTGTATTGTATTTTATATGCTTGTAATTGTTTTCCCTGTTTGCTATTTCAAAGTTCTGTCATCTAAATGAAACACTGTAAAAATAGTGTTTGAATTGAGATCTTGAAGGATAAGTTATCCTGTGGCCCCCTCTGGTGGACAACATTACCACTACTGCCTTCATCTTTGAATCATAGGTTCACTTGAGACATAAACGACTGTTTTCGATTATATTCGTTAAGCTATGATGTATTTTGAAATGATCTTGTCTGTGTTTGTCCGAGAGAAGTCTTTCTTATTGAGAGAAGAGGATGAATGCGTTCCGGGCGCGATCGTCCGAGGCGCAACGCGTTGATGTGCATTTAAATATAGAAAATCTAAAAAAACAGCAATTTTCCCCTTTTGAATATGTTCTTCTACTATTATTGTGTTGTATCGCTGGAGTGGTTTTATTTAAAAGCCTTTAAAGCAGCTGTAAATGATGTAGATTAGTGAGCACGGACTGAGAACAGCGAGCTCCAGCGCGTTGCTCTGCAAGTTCAACGAAAAATATCACAGGCATTTATAAGTGCTCATTTTTACTTTTTTAATATGTTCTTCTATTATTATTGTGTTCCATCGCTGGAGTGTTTTCATTTAAAAGCCTTTAAAACAGCTGTAAATGATGTAGATTAGTCAGCGAGGACTGAGAACAGCGAGCTGCAGCGCGTTGCTCTGCAAGTTCAACGAAAAATATCACAGGCATTTATAAGTGCTCATTTTAACCTTTTTAATATGTTCTTCTATTATTATTGTGTTGTATCGCTGGAGTGTTTTTATTTAAAAGCCTTTAAAAGCTTCAACTTATTTATTTTTCTGAGCACGGAAGCAGGGCAGCGATCAAGCTGCGGCGCGTTGTTGTGCATTTACACACAGAACACGTCAAAAGCATTCATTTTACCTCTTTAATATGTTCTTCTACTATTATTGTGTTGTATCGCTGGAGTAGTTTTATTTATAAGACTTTAAGACGTGCAAAATAAAGGCGTTTAATGAGGACGCTGCAGAGAGCTCGCAAGCTCCGTAACCCGAATTGACGGGTTCAGTTTTATATAAAACAGCTCACAAACGCCTGAATGTATGTCTTGATGTGTTCTTGTGGGTGGATTAAGTGAAATCGCTGGTTTATATTTTTTTTAAAAACGCTTTAAAAGACGTCCAAATCATGTAGTTTTGTGAGCGCGTGCGGATAGCAATGGCTGATCGAAGCGGTCACAAATCTATGATGTTTTACACTCTTCTCTGGCCAGACAGTCATCATTCATGAGCCATGGACCTGATAATAATCAGATATGTTGGTTTAGCTTGTCAGTATGAATTAAATTCATGTATTTATTTGTATTTTTAACCGAGTTTAAAGTGAAAGTATGAGGAGATAGCCGACTCCGCCTCTGGTATTGCTCCTCTAGAGGGGGCATTTTTTCTCAGTCAATGTAAGTCTATGGGAAATATTTAATTTTTTTTACAAATTATTTATGGGAAAACTGTATGTCTGATCAGTCTAAAAAAGATACAGCAACAAAGCTAAAATTAGAGCCCAGGTTTCTGCCAAGTTTGGTGTTTGTGGCATTAAAGCCCTGGGACTAGTTAGAGATGAAGTCGGAATTTTTTTCTCAGACAATGGAAGTCTATGGAAAATATTCAACACTTAAAAATTATTTATGGGAAAACTGTAAGTCTGATCAGTCTAAAAAGATATAGCAACAAAGGACCAATATTATCCCAGGTCTCTGCCAAGTTTGGTGCTTGTGGCATTAAAGCCCTAGGAGGAGTAGCGTTTGGAAAATTAAGTCTAACAACTTAATTATAATATAATTCCAATTAAGCCAAGGTTAAGCGTAGTCAGAAAATCATATCATTAACACTGGGTTTGTTTGTATATTTCTTTTCTGCGCGCCTCTGATCTGCACGCGCTTCTCTAGCACGCGCTCAATCCTGCCTTCCACAGAAAGCCGCGCACCCGCGTAATTTAAAAATTAACGGTCGTTTCGTTTTACTGACTGACTAACATTCGTTGATTGATCGCTTTAATGAATAATTACTTATAATTAATATATATATACGAGAGTAAATATTGTGATTTCAGGGAAATTTGACACGTCCAATTGAAGAGAACATGATGTTAACGGAGAAGTTTTTGTGTACTGACCAAAAGCACATTGTCGTTAATTCAGTGGTAAGAAACGAATGTAATATTATTCTAAGTAAAGTCAAATAAATGTTATTCGTTTTCAATATCTGTAAAAATAAAATTCACATTTTTAAAATCCAATATTTTGTTGAAGTCAGTGTTATTTGGTGCTTTAATAAACAAAATCTGGGTTATGGTACTTCTAATTTTATATATTAACGAATAAAACAAATCTAGGATATTAAAGGATAATTTAATGTCATTTTATGGTGGCTAAATGTGCTCTAAATATCTGTAAGGATTAAACAATAGTTTAAAACAAGACATGGTTTGTAGTAGTGATTATTGAGGTCCACATCCGTCAGTCTCCCATGCTGCTTACTACGGGACGCGGGAGTGCTGACATACGGCAGCGGTATCGGAGTGAAGAGGTTAGGGGAACGTTCTGGGAACGTTCCCGATAGGTTCCCAGAACGTTCCCCTAACCTGCAGGGAACGTTCTATTTACGTTAAGAAAACTTTCCTGGCTAACCAATAGGGAACGTTCTTGGTAACGTTCTGGGAACGTTCTGAGAACCAAAACCTAACGTTCCCAGAACGTTCTGGGAACCAAAAATTGTTAGCTGGGAACCTCCGTCTGTGGTCAGGAGGAGAGTCGGATAATGCTTGTGTGTGCAAATGGTTAAGAAAAGATATAATAATATGGTAAGATATTAATAAAGAAATATATAAATATATACAGGGTGAGACAGTGAGAATTCACCTAATGCTAAACGCCACACGCAGACACAATGTAAGATATTATATTTGTAGTTCCAAGAGCGTCATTGATTATAACGGAACATTGTGAGATTGCAATAAAATGAAGTGAGTGACAGCTTTTTAGTGACTGTATGGAAGCGCTATTTGCTGGCTTTCTATAATCAGTTCGGAATTTGAATAAAAGTTTGGCTTTACGTGCTGCTAACAGGACCAGTAGCCACAAAACCCTGCACATGCGGCGAATTTTCAGGAGTGACTGAAAAAGCAGAATGGATGAGATGGAGGAATGTCTGTACTGTACAAGAGAAACGTATAAACAGAAAATCACAGCATATGTTGGATGTGATCCTTATGTTATGAAGAGGAGTGACTTTTCAACTAAATTGAAATAGCTGCCTCAGTTGCCCGTCATCGAGGAGGTACGCAAATAAGCCTGATAGCAAACAAACTCTTTCAAAAGTGATTCCTACATTTATATGAAGGATGCAGGGTATATGTCACTCCTGAAAGTGAAACTACTGCTGTACAGGGTTTTTGGCCATTGGTCCTGTTAGCAGCACGTAAAGCAATACTTTTATTCAAATTCCGAACTGATCACAGAAAGCGAGCAAATAGCGCAAAAATTAACTTTTTTTCAAATTCTGAATTGATTATTACGGTGGCCGGGAAGTGCAAAACAACATTACAAAGTGTGAAACACTTTTACGAAGCTCGGGACAAATTTACATTTTGGAAAACATTTTTACCTATCATAAAACACAGTTACATGGGAAAAACGATTTTACCAAGGACGAAACAAATTTACATTTTAGAAAAAAAATTAACAAGACGCAAAACACTTTTACCAGTCCCGAAACAAATTTACAATGACAGATTCTTTACGGAAAGGGAATGTACCACACACCGGAAGTGACGCGGTGAAAGGTGTTGTGTTGTTGTTGGTGGTGGTGAGCGCGGTAAATTCGTGTTGTGGAGTAAATGGCGTAAATAAAGTTTATAGTGACCGAACATGGACTGCGGCAGAGAGATGTTTTGCCCGTTTTGTGGCAAACACATGAGCAGCTTAACGTGGTTGTGACGTCACTCTCCACCCCAGTTCGTCTAAATCACACAAAACTGGTGTCATTCGTTTGTGCTCGATTTGTGCTGGTTTGTGCCGTTGAAATGAACGCCAAATATATTTCCCCTTCTTAGAAATAACAAAAACAATTTGAGGCAGTGACGTCACTCTCCACCCCACGCCTTCCAAATCTCTCCAAACCGGTGCCGTTCCTTTGTGCTCCATTTGTGCCGCTAAAAGAAACCATGTAACCATGACCTCTTTTTAAATATAACGAAAATTTTACTGTCAACTGCATTTAGCGCCACTGCAGAGTTTTAAAAAGTTAGTGTTCCTGCTGCGTTAAAATTTAAAATGTACTGTTTTCATTTAGTCTTTTCAAGTTATTTTTTACTAACTTCATATTTAAATTTGACTAAATAAAACATCGATTCTTAACGAACATTCGCTAATATTAATAAATTGTATAGCCTATATATAATTATATAGCCTAATTCAAAGCGCTCCCCACACAAAATGGCGTGTTTATTTGTGCTCGATTTGTGCCAGAAATCCTGGTTGTGACTAAAATTCGTCTTAAAATGGATATTTAAAGGGAGAAAACTTAAGCACTTAATATACCATTATCTATAGGAAACATGTAGCCTAAATGTAATTGCATGGCATGACTGCATTTTAATAGCTAATATGGTAAAGTTTTTCTGTCCCCCTTATAAACGATTTACCGCACTGCTTAAAAAAACGAAAAAGGGGCTCGTAGATAAAATAGACTCAAGCTATAGACTACTGAATGTGTGCATGGCAGGAAAAATTACCGGTCATTGGAAAAAGACTACAAGAAATTGATAGATACTACTGTAGCTAATCACAATCGCTAATCAATGAGGTAAATCTATATTTGTACATATTTGTATATATTTTAATGCATGTTGAAAAAAAATCTAAATGTAATGAAAACGAATGTTTTGTTGATGTTGT
>NW_026128674.1:0-7444 GCF_022985175.1 Labeo rohita
AGAGAGCCCTAAGCACACAACAACAACAACAACAACAGCAAAGAGTGGAACACACAAGGTATGTGCTGGCTGAAGGGGAGTTATATAATACAGTAGGTGCACAATGTAAATATGAGACTCTTTAAAAGTTTAATTTATATAGGATTCGAGAGTTAGACTACAGCATTAAGTGTTTCTTTGTCTCATTGTATCTGTTTTTGAGCATTTTGGATGCAAGACTGAGTGTCTAATCCTGCTCCTGCTTTTATTGTTTTTCATTATCCTTGCTCTATTCCACTGTTTTGTTCATTTCTAGTTCTCCGCATGTACTTTTATTTGTCATTTTTGTCTACTCTGTTGGTGTTATCTTTTTTAATTGTATCTATGCTGTACAATATCCATGACCAATGGAAAGACATTAGAAAAAGTTATTAATTATGCTGTTTGATTTTCAGGGAATGGTTTCAATAGAAGAAAGAACACCTGAACTAGACAAAGGAAAAGAATTGATTAAAACAACAGAGTCTCTCTTTGGTAGACTTCATCTTAAAGTCAGACACTGTAATCTGAAAGCTGCAGATGTGCTTCAGTTAACTGAACATTCATTACAGTCCTATGAGTCTTGTCCTGAAGAAGAGCTGATTCAGACTTTCATACAAAAACTACTGATGATGAACTACAGAGCAAGATACATTCATGTTAATAAGGCAAGTGAACAGGATCAAACACAACAAAGAGACTTAACTGAAGACAGCAGTGATATATTCAAAGCAGTGTTTTTGACAAACAAAGGAACAAGCCAACCTGACCCTGTTCACCCAATGGATGTTCAGATGGCTGCATTTCATTGTGCTGACAGTTTCCTGAAGCAGCTGATGGTGACTAAACTGTCCCAGTGTCAGTACGCTCTGCCTCTGCTTGTTCCTGATCCATTCACACAACAGATCGAGTTTCCTCTCTGGACATTCAGACAAATCAACAAAAGCTGGAAGATAAGAAACACCAACAATGAAATCATCAGTCAAACCCAGCCAATCTACAAGGCAGAAACTTCAATGGTGTTTTTCTTCAGGTTTGGCTCTTTATCTTCATCCAAGTCTCAGCTGATGAACAGTCTGATCAATGACAAACACAACACGTTCTTCCACAGGAACTGCGCAGGCAGCAGCAGAACCAGAGTCCTGATGGATGGAGTGGTGGAGATCGCCTGGTTCTGCCCCTCTGGAAAATATGATGATAAATTCACTGACTGTGTTGCGTTCTGTAATCTACATGGTGATGCAGGAGACCATGAGAAACAACTGCAGATCCTCACTGAAATGGCCTCAGTCAATGTTGTTCTTCTACCACAACTGGACAGGGATGCCAAACATGCAGCAAAGATGCAAAACCTGTACGGGAACAGAAAGCCTCTCATTTGTGTATTTACTGAGGATGATTCAGTTCTCACACTAATGCAAAAAGGAAAATATAAAGTTGGTTTGAAAGACAGATGTCAGCCAGCTGTTTCTGATGAACTCAGAAAAGCTATAAAAGAATGTCTTTCAGAATCATCTTCTACTTTCAGACTTGAAGATGTGTCCAAACACTCAGACATCAGAGTAGATGAGGAAGATGATGATGACTGCAGGAGAGGAAGAGAAGCAGCACAGCAGATGATGAGTTTACTGAAAAAGAAAGATCTGATAGAAATCAAAGAATTATTTCTGCCTCATCAGGGGAAACTGTGGCATCAGTGGAGTCAGAAGAACAAAGAACTACATCGACCTCGAGCAGATGAGACAGAAATGGAAATAAGTAAAAAACACTCAGCGATTCTGAAAATCCGTCAACAGCAGCACGAATGTGAAATCAGTAACTTTATGAAGCTCTTCATTAAAGAAATGAACTCGCATGCTGTACGTAAGATGTTTTTTCTTAAATGGCTCAGAATCCTCTTGGATGAATACACTTCTGCTGATTTTTCTGCTCTACATCACAAATATTATGAAAAATGGTTAAGAGTTTTAAAACTGAAAGAAAAACAAGATGAATGTGAGAAAATAAAGTATGAACAAGCAGAACTTGAGAGAATATCTGAAGATCTTCAAGCTGCTGTCTTTGGTTTGCAGCACATCATGAGGGAGATCGGTCAGATCTATGAATCATGTTTATCTATAAAGAAAAGCAAGAAAGACTTGCAGTTTCACTTCTCTTCTCTCCCGAGTCTTGTAGCAGAGATGATGATCTCTGGATTTCCACTGGAGCTGATGGATGGAGATGCTGCTCATGTTCCTGTGATCTGGATCTCTGCTGTTCTAGATCAACTCACACAGAAACTGGGAGACCAGAGAGTCTTTGTGCTGTCAGTTTTAGGGATTCAGAGCCCTGAGAAATCCACCATGCTGAATGCCATGTTTGGACTCCAGTTTGCTGTCAGTGCTGGCAGGTGCACCAGAGGAGCTTTCATGCAGCTGGTCAAAGTGTCTGACGAGATGAAAACACAGATGAACATTGACTATATTCTGGTTGTTGATACTGATGGTCTTTGTGCTGTCGAACTTGGAAAATCAACAAGACATCATGACAATGAATTGGCCACATTTGCTGTTGGTATTGGAAATCTGACACTGATCAACATCTTTGGAGAAAATCCTGCTGAGATGCAAGACATTCTTCAGATTGTTGTTCAAGCCTTCATGAGGATGAAGAAGGTCAGACTGAATCCCAGCTGTGTGTTTGTGCATCAGAACGTTACTGACATCACAGCTGGAGACAAAAACAAGGAGGGAAGGAGGCGACTACAGGAGACACTGGATGAGATGACAAAACTTGCTGCTAAAGAGGAAGTCTGTGATGCAGAACGTTTCAGTGATGTCATTAGATTTGATGTTCAGAATGATGTGAAGTATTTTGCCCATCTCTGGGAGGGCAGCCCACCAATGGCACCACCAAACCCAAACTACTGTGAGAATATTCAAGAACTAAAGCAAACGATTATGTCTCATGCCTCAAAATCAAATGAAATCATGCTGGTAGACTTAAAAGACCGTATTAAAGATCTCTGGGAGGCTTTACTGAATGAACAATTTGTCTTCAGCTTCAAAAATTCTCTGGAGATTTCAGCCTACAGGAAGCTGGAGACAAAATACAGTAAGTGGTCCTGTAAAATACAGTAAGAGTCTTCGCATTGCCATGCTGGAAACTGAGAACAAACTACACAACAAAATTGAAAACGAAACAATTGATGAAGCTGAGGAAATTGATCTTCAAAAAGAACTGAAGACGACAAGTGAAGACGTGAAAAAATCAATGTCAGAGTTCTTTGAGAAAGACACAGATGCAAATATACTGATTCAGTGGAAAGCATCATTTGAAACCAAAATCACAGATGTTGAAGAAAATGTTGTAAGAGGAACAAAAAAGAAAATTAAATGAGATTCTTCAGCAGCGAGACCTGAAAAAAGAAAGTGATGCTCAGATGACACATCATGAAAATACGCTCTATAAAAAAGAGCAAAGAACTTGCCCTAAAAATGAAATACAAACCAAAAGATGAAGAAACACTGCAGAAAGAGTTTGATTTATTCTGGGAAGAGAGTGTGAAGAAGATCAGGAAAGACACCCATTCAGTCAAACACATTGATGCACTGAGGGATATGAAACTCCTCCTTAGTGACATCTATGAAGGAAGTCTCCCTACAGACCACTGGAAAGAGGGTAGTGAGTACAAGGATATTTTTACTGTGTCAAGTTACTCAGCATATGTTGTTTTCAAAAAGTCCACCAAAAAAGGAATTACAGCATTTGTGGGACAGGGTAAGATTCCAGCTGAATGGGAAAACTACTCTAAGCAGGATGCTTTAGAGAGTTTGGATAAATACATTTAATTGAACAAGTAAAACAAAAAATCATCTTTAAATCACAGTTCACACAATACAGCAAATAGTAGAATTCAAGTGCTCTTTCTCATCTGTTCCACATGCTAGTATCTGTAAATGCTGAAACAAAATGCTCTTCATTTGCAATTATGAAAATCAAAAAGTAGTATTACAAAAACAGTGTTTTGTAACTAAATAACAAAAAAGGTGGGCAGATTTGAATCAGGAGTTCTGCATTCAACTGATGTCAAGAAATTATATTTTACACGTTGAGTGTTTACTAATTGCTCATTTTAATTATACATGTTTTGTTCAGTCATTGTAATAAAGTACCTCTCAGTTAAGTCATAGCATGTCTGTCTTTATTAATCTTAACACTATGTCAAGTGCTTAACTCCCCACAGAAAACCTTTAGGATACAGAAAACGCTTAAGGAAAGCTAATGGACGAATTAAGACGGTATTTGTAGTTACAATGGTTTAAGTATAGTAACCATGGTTAATTTGTTTGCTGCTTGTTTAAAAAAAAAAAAAAATAAGTTTTTGAAAGGAAAAAAACAAATAAGTCACGTAGCCTATTAGTCCCATTTTATTCAGAAATAATACTACCAGCAGGCCTACAGCGTGTTATATATCAACAATTATAAACACACAATAGCCTAGGCTACTTTGGTTCCCTGCACTTCACAGCAAATCCTTTAAATTTAACCGTATTCAGAACAGACCAAAAACCAAAACCGAAAAACTATAACTTATTCATTTTTAATGAATAAATATAATATAATGCAGTGTATAATAACAGGTATAAGCTTATTTAGCTATAAATAAACTAAAAGAAATAATTTAAAGTGAAACTGAAAGTATGGGCTCAGTACGCTCTCCTTCAGCACAAATCCAAATGTTTCCATATTCACAATGTATTTGCGGCTAAACCATTAAATTAACCGGGCTTTGTACGCTCCGATATCGACATGAAAAAATCATAGTGAACAAAAATGTGCCGCAGTGGATTGGACCGGTGCTCACGCACGGCACAGACTAATACAGACTATTTAAATATACTAGACTAGTGTAACTTTGTATCTGTTTGGGTGATTATGTGTATTATTTTAACCCTTTGAGCGGTACGGTCCCACATATGGGATTCTATTTTCTGTGCCCCTGGGAGTACTGTCCCACATATGGGATTTAGAACGTTCGGTGACGTCACGCAACTGCCAAATTCAAACTGTGTTTTCGCGCGTTGGTTGGCGCTGAGCTAGAGAGAGACGCTTGCTGTGCTTGTCATACAATCACAATTGTGCAGTGTTTTCAACGACTTAACGTTTATTTTAGGTTTCAGGAATTTAAATACACATAATTACTAGTAAAACAATACATTTACAGTTTGTAAAATACACACGGATGTCTATGGAAGCAGCAATAACAATCCATTCAAGTATAATTTGCCGACGTGTTTGATTTATATCAGATAAACATAATGAAAGTAATGATATAATTCACTCCATTCCTTTCCCACTTCACCAGCTACTTACTTGAATGTATTTCGGGAAATTTACCGAAATACATTCGGTGAATTTACGTGCTGTAAATCCGGCTGACTGGACTCTGAACGGCAGCGCGAACAAACATGGCGGCGCCCATCTCACGTTATAGATCACGATCCTGATCATTTATAAAGGTTTTAAAACAGCAAAATACACTCACTTACACGTATTCGTGAATCGGAATATCAGATAGTTGAAAACATGGTAAGCAAGTGTGTGAATATTTTGAATAAAAAAGGAAAAACGAAATAAAAGCGATACGTCTGTCATACAGCGCTGTAGTGGCTGCGGTGTCAATCATGACGCGTCGCCATGGAAACAATAAAGTGAACGTTCTAAAATAACGGTCGCCTAAAAAAAACTCACTCTGGGGGGTTCGATAGAATATTTTAAACTCACCACTGAAAGGGTTAATAATGAACAGGCTGCGAGGCGCCGGCGCGATCAAATAGCTAAAATATAAAAACTCTCTTCCATACAGAAAAATACCCTGTGCGAGTTATTGTTTAAAATACCAGAATGCAATATCCAAACGACTGCAAATGCAACATTGATTTTATATATCAGTTCAACAAAAAGGGTAATATTAAGTGACATTTTAAATGTAGCCTACATTTTAAACACATGATGTTCGTTATATTTAACAAAATAATAATAGTTCCAACGAAATCCGCAACAGAACTGGTGTGTCTCCAAGCAACAGCCGTGTTTTGTTGCTGAATTAATCTGCAGCTTTGAACCATTCGGAGAGTCCGTGATTAATAACCCATTCATAACTACAACCATTTGCTTAGTTATTGAATGAATGAATGAATGACGCGACGCCTTGCTCATTAAGACAGTGACATGCCGCCACCTACTGGCGATTTAGTTTGAATCTACATGTATCTCTTCGTTTTTCCATGATTTACTGCTTTATTTATTATATTAATATACTTAAAGAAATGTTAACAATATGATATGCATGACATACAGTTGATAAGGCTAGAAAAACCTCTAACCTCTCTAACGGTAAAAAATGCACATGTAAATCAATTTAAGGGGGCAAATATTGTAACGGAAAGGGTGACTGCGGTGGGGGTACTCAGAAGAATGTTAAATGCTGTAGGGGGTACGCCACTGTAGAAAGTTTGAGAACCACTGGCTTAATGGATTACTTCATAAATTGCGAATTTTTAATAAAATATAAAATGTTGGATTTCTGTATCACTGTCTTCTTATATTAAGCCAAGTTAAGCGCGGTTTTCTATGAGCTCATATTCTGGGCTCATCTGCTTGCAGGTACATAGAATATATTTTTAATAATTCCATATTTGGTCTTTTTTTATCAACGTCTTCATAAAGCCGCGTTTTCTTTATGGGAGGAAGAGGCTTAACATGCAATTTAAAGCTTTCTGTTCATATTCGGGGCTTACCTGCCTTCCTACATTTAAAATTTATTAACAATCTGTATACCGAATTCGGCCTTTTATACTCTATTAGCCCGTTAAGTTTCCTTTTTATGGGGGATACGCTTAACGTGCAATTTAGCGGGTTACGTTTATATACTGAGCTATTCTGGTATATAAGGTGTGTACTGAATTTGGTCCTACAGTGTTTTACATTTTAGAATGTCCCAAAAATCGTGCCTTGATGTATTTATATAATAGCCTACTTGAGTCTAAGTTCATAATCAAACTCTATGAATCGCTCAGTTGCGAACGTGCAAGCTAGGAACCACTACAAGATGTAAAGTTAACAGGAAGTGTTAACGAGAGAACGCAAAAAAAATCTGAAAAATATTTTTCCTCCCACCCTGAATTTTTTTTCACTTACTCTAATTTTTTTCACCACCATGTCCCTTAAGGGGTTCCGTATAACACAGATTTGTTTTTCTTCTTCCTGAATTTCCTCGTTTCCAACACATAACACTTAACACATTGCCATCTCGTGGCTTAGAGTAACAGGCACAACCAATTGATATCACAATACATATTCACAATACACACTTTTTTTACTTTGAGATTGTTCTGAGGTTTAAAGCGTTTAAAATCATAAAAAATAGTTTAATAGCTGTTGG
>NW_026128675.1:0-7441 GCF_022985175.1 Labeo rohita
GGTCATGCAAATGTCAATTTATAAAAAGTATATATATATTAAATAATATATAAACATTTCTAAATAAATACACAATATTTCCTCATTGTATAATGGCTTTGAGTTGTTAAACTGAATGGTTATGTAATAATCAGTATTAGTATTTATTACTTAAATAAACATCTAATATTTGCCATAGAGAATCTATGCATACACAGGAGTAAGCCCAGTCTAGGTGCTGTCCCATTCCAGTTTCTGTCAAGCCATTTGTTAGTCTGGTTGTTTGATGAGAGAGAGATTAAACATACAGTCGCAATAAATGCTTGAACTGTAGCAGTGGAGGACTATTATTCTGTTGCACAGAACATGATGACAACACCAATGCTTGACCAATCAGGGGAAAGGGGCGTTTCATTACTGCCCGATTACGATTAGCACATCCTCAAGTTATGTAAAGTAATGTCTTCAAGTAATTTCAATTGAGATGGTCCTCAAATGGTTCAGGTCATACATAGAAGGGAGACGTTATTATGTTTTATTATGGGAGAGGTTATTATTATTAGTGGTTATTCTTGCGCCGCTCTTGTTTAGCCTGTATATGCTCCCACTAATTCAAATAATGAAACAGAACCAAATTGCACATCACAGCTACTGTATGCAGATGATACCCAGATCGGCAAATGACTACAAGACCCCATTGACTCCCTCTGCCAATGCATTGATGAAATGAACAGTTGGATGTGCCAAAAATTTCTTGATTTAAACAAGGAGAAAACTGAAGTTATTGCATTTGGAAACAAAGATGAAGTTCTTAATGTGAATGTGTACCTTGACTCTAGGGGTCAAACAACTAAAAATCAAGAATCTCAGTGTGATTGTGGAGTCAGATCTTAGTTTTAGTAGTCATGTCAAAGCAGTAACTAAATCAGCATATACTATCATCGCAAAAACATTGCTGGAATTAGATATTTTGTTTCCAGTCAAGACTTGGAGAAACTTGTTCATGCCTTTATCACCAGCAGGGTGGATTATTGTAATGGTCTCTTCACCGGCCTTTCAAAGAAGACCATTAGACAGCTGCAGCTCATACAGAATGCTGCTGCCAGGACACTGGCTTCCAGTCATATTTAGGATTGATTTTAAACTACTTTTACTCATTTATAAATCACTCAATGGCCTAGGACCTAAATACATGGCAGATATGCTCACTGAACATAAACAGACCACTCAGACCATTAGGATCAAGTCAGTTAGAAATACCAAGGGTTCACACAAAACAAGAGGAATCTGCTTTTAGCTATTATACTGCCTGCAGTTGGAATCAGCTTCAAAAAGAGATCGGATATGCTAAAACTGTGCTAAATTAGCCACGTTTACTTCTGGAAGGTGATTATCAGTTGTTGTAGCCGACTATTTGTCTACACAGAGTTTAAGGTCAGTAGTTGTGCATTTCCATGTAGATCAGGGGTCTGCAAACTCGCTCCTTGAGGGCCGTTGTTCTGCAACGTTGATCTTCAACTTACCTTCAACACACCTCCCTGGATGTTTCTAGTATGCCTAATAAGACCTTGATTAGCTGGTTCAGGAGTGTTTAATTAGGGTTGGAGCTGTCTCTGCAAGACACCAGCCCTCCGGGTCCAAGTCTAGTCAAGCGACGGCTGCGTTTTCTGAGGCTAGTCAAGTTGCAGCTGCATCTCCTGAGTCAAGTCAAGTTCCAGCCAGGTGCGTCCCCTGAGTCAAGTCTAGTGATCGACCGATATTGATTTTTTTTTATTACCGATACCGATTATTTGCATAATTATGTGCCCGATAACCGATATGCAGAACCGATATTTATTTACTGTTATAAAGTAAATCAGTGACTGAGTGAATTAAGTCCATACTTCACTTTGGTTTTTCGGCCTTTAAGTCATCTTAAAAAGTGTTGAAAATTAGCAGTCTTTCATGTTAAATTTAATCTTTTACAACAATAAAAACATTTTATTTATAAAATTTATCAGCTGCAGCACTAATAAATAAATGTAGAATGTAGAATGTTTTCAAATGGAGAAAATAAATAAAGGACAGGAGTCAGATCAACTTAGTTTTATACTACAGTTTATAGGCTGTTTAATAGGCTAAAGAGTGAAGAATTCACTGGACAATGTTATTTCACTGAATAATATTCTCTGGAATATTGCAATATAACAAACAAAAAATCGTATTTTATAGTATTTCTCAACTGGTATGTTATATCAGAATTACTAATATTGTTTCCGTCGTTCTATTATGAAATGCCTGCTGACAGCGCGGTTTATCTATGCATTTACATAGAATACTGTGATCGCTGGCAAAGATAATAAATAATTTCCACATTGTATATATTTAGAAGTGTATTAGAAAAATAATGGTTCTATAGTAAATGTTGATATAATTGAGAGTGTTTTAAACAAGTGGATCTTGTTAAAAGTTACATGTGGTGGCCAGCGCATCAACCCGGTGAGTGAATGCAGAGCCTTGCATTTCAGCCCGACTCTTTTACGCCCCTATAGGGCCGGGCTTCGGGAACAATTTTCATGTCATAGCTCAGACGCGGGCCGGGCTTCGGGTCTGTTTTTCGGGTCTCCTTATTTTTATATTTTTGACATCCACAATTTATGGAGATGAAAATTTCTCCGCTGATGGAAACAACACGAGACTTCACTTTCGCTATTTTTTTTGACCGGCTCGGAAGGCATTTAGTGTCTTCATCAGCAGCAGCAGCGAGCGCGCCTTCAACGCAGCTGGAAGAGATCCGCGTTCAAGTGCACGCAATAGGCTAAAGCTTGCTGCAAAGCACCGGCAAAAGTAATTATCATGAATGTGTCGAAGGGAAAATAGTAAGGAGATTTTTTTTTTAATTATTTATTAATAAACTGGTGTTTTCTGAGTCAGTGATTTCAGGATAAATTTGCCGATCTGGACTCGCCATCTTCTGTTTGGACGCGCCTTTATAGAGAAAAGCATTATTACAGATTACATAATGAGAGTTTTTGTTTTCGAATGGATTTATTTCGTTAAGTAATAATTTTGAGCTTTCTATAGGTATATTTATCATGTCTGTGCGGTTTGTATTCGCTGAGTTTCGGTTCATTTTTGGGAAGCGCTCGTGTTGAGAACAGAAAGCGCATAATGATAGTTTTATAAAGGCACCGTTTGCAACGTTTTGTTGATATTGTGAGTGCACACAAATAAAAATAGACCCTTTATAGTTCCGAATGATGTATTACTGTACCTTTATGAACAAAAATGACGGAATAATTCAATTGTTTCCACTGAAAGAAATGTGATTAGTGATCGCGCTGGCGCTTCCGTGTCCTGTAAGCAGCTTTAGCTTCCACTCTCCGCACAAAGCATTGGGTATGTGTCTAATAGCGCACATCTATCCGAGTTTAACACTGAAACTAACATTGCTTTATACTTTAAATAAAGTTGACTAATTACAGCAAAGCAAGAAAGTAGGCTATGCTTTACCTTTGCACGCCGCTGTTGTCGGGTCTCCCCTCAGGCGCGCTGCATGCGCGCAATTCTAAAAACACCCACAAGATGGCGGCGTTTATCAGTGAACCCGATATTACAAAACCGGTAACCGAATATGGCAAAATGCTTAAATATCGGGAAAAATATCGGTAAACCGATATATCAGTCGATCTCTAGTCAAGTCAAGTTGCGGCTGCGTCTTCTGAGCCAAGTCAAGTTGCGGCAGCGTCTTCTAAGTCAAGTCTAGTGACGGCTGCATTTCCCGAGTCAAGTCAAGTTGTGGCTGCGTCTCCTGAGTCTAGTCAAGTTCCAGGTGCGTCCCCTGAGTCAAGTCAAGTTGCGGCAGCGTCTTCTGAGCCAAGTCAAGTTGCGGCAGAATCTTCTAAGTCAAGTCTAGTGACGGCTGCATTTCCCGAGTCAAGTCAAGTTGCGGCTGAGTCTTCTGAGCCAAGTCAAGTTGGGGCAGCATCTTCTAAGTCAAGTCTAGTGACGGCTGCATTTCCCAAGTCAAGTCAAGTTGCGGCTGCGTCTTCTGAGCCAAGTCAAGTTGGGGCAGCATCTTCTAAGTCAAGTCTAGTGACGGCTGCATTTCCCGAGTCAAGTCAAGTTGCGGCTGCGTCTTCTGAGCCAAGTCAAGTTGGGGCAGCATCTTCTCAAGTCAAGTCTAGTGACGGCTGCATTTCCAGAAGTCAAGTCAAGTTGCGGCTGCATTTGCGTCTTCTGAGCCAAGTCAAGTTGGGGCAGCATCTTCTAAGTCAAGTCTAGTGACGGCTGCATTTCCCGAGTCAAGTCAAGTTGCGGCTGCGTCTTCTGAGCCAAGTCAAGTTGGGGCAGCGTCTTCTAAGTCAAGTCTAGTGACGGCTGCATTTCCCGAGTCAAGTCAAGTTGTGGCTGCGTCTCCTGAGTCTAGTCAAGTTCCAGGTGCATCCCCTGAGTCAAGTCAAGTTGCGGCAGCGTCTTCTGAGCCAAGTCAAGTTGGGGCAGAATCTTCTAAGTCAAGTCTAGTGACGGCTGCATTTCCCGAGTCAAGTCAAGTTGCGGCAGCGTCTTCTGAGCCAAGTCAAGTTGGGGCAGCATCTTCTAAGTCAAGTCTAGTGACGGCTGCATTTCCCGATTCAAGTCAAGTTGCGGCTGCGTCTTCTGAGCCAAGTCAAGTTGGGGCAGCATCTTCTAAGTCAAGTCTAGTGACGGCTGCATTTCCCGAGTCAAGTCAAGTTGTGGCTGCATCTCCTGAGTCTAGTCAAGTTCCAGGTGCGTCCCCTGAGTCAAGTCAAGTTGCGGCAGTGTCTTCTATGTCAAGTCTAGTGACGGCTGCATTTCCCGAGTCAAGTCAAGTTGCAGCTGTGTTTCCTGAGTTCAGTCAAGCTGCAGCTGTGTTTCCTGAGTCAGGTAAAGTCACAGCTGCCACCCCAGAGTCAAGCAAGATTACAGCTGCTGTTTCAGTGTCAAGTCAAGCTGGAGCTGTGGTTCCTGCATCAAGTCAGAGCTGCTCTTCCTAAGGCAAGTCAAGTTAAAGCTGTGTTTCCTGTGTCAAGTCAGAACTGTTGTGTCTGTGTCAAGTCAAATTACAGCCATCACTCCTGTCTCAAGTCAAGTTACAGCCATCTTTCCTGAGCCAAGCACTGTCAAGATGGCCGCCACACCAGAGACACTGCATAAGATGGCCGCCACGCCACAGCCTGCTAACGCCTCGTCAGCTAAGCCAGTGCCCACTAGCGCCATGTCAGCCAAGCCAGCGCCCGCTAACGGGCTGATCACAAGCCTACGCCAGAGGTCACGTCTGCTCACAAGTCTACCACAGGGGTCTTGTCTGCTCACAAGTCTGCCATAGAGGTCTCGTTTACTCACAAGTCTGCTGTGGAAGTCTCGTCTGTTCACAAGGCTCACAAGTCTGCTGTGGAAGTCTTGTCTGTTCACAAGGCTGCTACAGAGGACTTGTCTGATCACAGACCTGATCACAGAAGCCGCGCCAATGCCTCCAGAGGTGTCAGCCCCGGCTGTAGAGCCTCCTATGGTGGTGGCGTTAATCTATTAACTCTCTGCTTCTCCCCCCACTCTGTCAATCTCCTCTATCCCTGCTCTCCCCAGGTCCCAGTCCTGGACGCGGTTGCCCGCTCTGCCCTGGAGGCCTCCAGCGCGCCCTCCAGAGTTGGCTCCTCCTCCAGCGCGCCCTCTAGAGCGGCCCTCCAGAGCCCTTGGCTCGGCTCCTCCAGCGCGCCCTCCAGAGTCGGCTCCTCCTCCTCCAGCGCCCTCCAGAGTCGGCTCCTCCTCCAGCGCGCCCTCTAGAGTCGGCTCCTCCTCCAGCGCGCCCTCCAGAGTGTCCCGAACACCCTCCAGTGCTTGCACCCACAAGGCCCGGCCTTCCCGTACTCACTAGGGTGGGCTGCGCTCTAAGCCCCCCCGAGAAGATTTTGGGGGGCTACTCCCTGGATCAGCCATGGCCTTATGGACTGTTTACTCGGCCATGGCTCCCTGAACCCCCAGACCCACCATGGCCACTTGGACTGTTTGCTCCGCTGTGGGCCCCCGAGCTCCCTGACCCGCCCTGGAGGCATGCCTCTCCTGTGTTTGCTCTACACGAGCCTCCAGGGCGCCCACCCTCCCACCCTGATGTGTTTTGTTACGGCGCGGGTCGCGCCTTAGGGGAGGGGGGGGGTAATGTCAGAACCACGTGTAACGTTTGGACTGTTTGGTATGTTGTTTTCCCCGTGTGTGTGCCCATATTTGGTCTTCCTGTTTTAGTTAATTATGTCATTGTCTCTTTGTCCTCCCCTGATTGGTTTGTTCAATGTATTTAAGGTTTGGTTTTGTCTCAAGTTTGTCGGTGATTGTATTGTCTTCCCTAGCTGTTCGTTGAAGTTTATGTTTGTTTGGATTACCCCGCCGTTTCTGTCTGTTCCTGCCTCCTACGTGGATTTATTAAATAAGTGTGTGCATTCGACTCTCTCGTATGCTCCTCGTTCCTCGCACACCACGACAGCGTGACAATTGGGCTTGTTTGGGGCTTGTTTCTGATGCTACAGTTGCTTTGGCTATTTGTCCTACAAAATTTGGCAAAAGTGCGTACTTTGTACTTTAAAGATTTCAGTTGAGTTCTTGCATGTTATTGACTAAGAATCGACCGCTTCAGCTTCTCTTTTGACTGCAAATAGGATGATTTAGATTGTTTATATGCTTGGACATTCTAATTTGCAACAAATGTGTTCAACTCAGAATTATATTGTGAGAACGAAACATAAAAAACTGAATGTTTATTTTATGTTTATTTTGTGCAAGATTAAAGCACAGGTTTTTCAAACTACATTGTCTACATGGTTGAATCATTAATCAGAAGATCAATACAACTGTTTTTGAAGGACCTCCTTTAGCACGAGACTCCCTTTATAAGAGACGGTCCAGCTCCATCTAATGATCACTCGTCATCATGGCACTGAAAGTTAGCTGCTGTTGGAAAGGGCTCCTTCTGTTCTCCTTCCTTCTTGTCTGTGTCAATGGACAAACATCAGGGCCGTAAGTTTGTAATGATTTCTGCTGAAGACAGGAGGTTAAATATTAGTGATAAATAACAGTTCTTAAATATTCTTCATTTCATTCTTCACTTTTTGTAAACTGCAAAAAATTTTTTTTTTTTTTTTTTTACAACTGATGCTGCTGTACTTTTCTAGGACAACTAGAAATGTTTTGTTTTCAAGCTGTGATATACCATTAATCGTTGTGTAGGTTAAGCTGTGATTACCTCTATTTATTTAACTGATCTGTGTTGCAAAATAAATGTTTGCTGTTTGAAAGACAACTTAAAACATAATAAATGTGCATATTTAATGACCCTGGCACTATTGTATGATTATTATCTTTTAATAGATATTTCATGGTGACGTTTCCTGCAGTGATTGAGTCGGGATCTGTGGCCAAACTGTGTGCAAGTCTTCTCAAGCCCAATGAAAGCCTTGTCATGAACATTTAT
>NW_026128676.1:0-7434 GCF_022985175.1 Labeo rohita
CCCATGCCCATATTCAGTTATAGTCATAGCTCCACCTGCTGGCAACAGGAAGTGAGATGTTGCACTCTGTAATGAACGCAACATTTTAGAAATATCAACAAGTGTTAAATAGGGTAGCAACATGCTAGAAACATGCTATAACATGTTAGCAACACTTAGCTAAGTGCTAAAGCATGTTATTAATGCAATGAAACGGGAAGCTACAGTAACTCAGGCATACAATGTCCAATTTGCCCCAAACTTAACAGGTTTGATAAGAGTCCTGGTCTGAACACATTTACATAACAATATTCAATTATAGTCATAGCGCCACCTACTGTCAACAGGAAGTGATGTTTAACACTGTGATACACTATTAGCAACACACAAAAATAAGCCAGTGAGTGCTAAACTTGCTAAAAACACACTCAAACATGCTAGCAACACTTACTAAGTGCTAAAGCATCTTGTTAAAGCCATGAAACAGGAAGTTGTTGCAATTCCTGCAAACAATGTCCAATCCCCAAACTTCACATGTTTGATAAGAGTCCTGGCCTGAAGATATCTACATGCTCATATTCAGTTAAAGTCATAGCGCCACCTGCTGGCAACCGGAAGTGACATGTTTAACACTGTGATGGTCTATTAAAAGCACAGCAAAATATGCCATATTGTGCTAAATATGCTAGACACACTTTCTAAGTGCTAATGCATCCTATTAATGCCATGAAACAGGAAGTTGTTGTAACTCAGCCATACAATGTCCGATCTGCCCCAAACTTCATATGTTCGATAAGAGTCCTGGCCTGAACACATCTAAAGGCCAATATTCCATTACAATTATAGCGCCACCAGCTGGCAACAGGAAATGACTTGTCTTACACTAACTCAAGCATACCATGTTCAATCTGCACCAAACTTCATATGTTTGATAAAAGCGCTGACCTGAAGACGTCTACATGCCAATATTCAGTTATAGGCATAGCGCCACCAGCTGGCAGCATGAAGTTTGGCACATCTAAATGACTTTGATATATTCCTCCTAAATTTACTATGTTAAAAGCATAGTGCCCACCGTTCGCTGTTTCCCTAAAGCCACCGGTCGGCGGTGAGCCCGGGTGCGAGGGCCCGTTCATCGCTGCTTGCAGCTTTAATATTACTATTGTTTTCTTTCTGTTGTTGCAACAATGCAGCATGAAATCAGAGTTCTTTGATTTCAAAGAAAGAAAAGTAATAAATAGATTGCTTTTAGAAGGTGATCTATATTCTAATTAAATCATTAGGTTTTTTAGGTAATTAAATCATGAGTGTTTTTCATGCTAATTAATGATTTTACAATTTTAGTGATTTTCTTTTTTTTATAAACACTATAAGAAGCTTTTAACTGCGTTTATATAATCTTTTAATATTTGGGGTAATGTGCGTGAGTCACACACAGACTTCAACATTCAGCATGTGAATCACAACAATGGTAACAACTCAATTTTATTTATTTTTATTAATTATCAATAACCATTTTATGAGCTTTTTTTGTTTGTTTTTTGTTGTGCTACTACTGACATGACTTTCAGTCAAATATAAGAACATTGTTTAACAGTTTTAAGTTACATTTTCATGTTGAGTTAACTTAAATATATAAGTACACTTAAAAAAATGAATACCAAGTGAACACAATCGTTTAAGTACAAGTGCTAAGTTTGTTGAACTGAATGATTTAAGTACAGTCTACAAAACCGCCAAGTTAAATAAACTTAAATATGCAAGTTTTGGAAGATTCCATTACTCAATTAAATTGAGGCAACGAGTTTACTCAATCAATTTAGTCCAATTAACTTATTAGGGTTTTCAGTGTACAGTATGTAAATATCTGTGAATGTTAGATTTGGTAGGGTTTGTTCTGTAAAAATGCTTTTTAAAACCTAGTATGAATCAAATCCAGTGATCAGTTATTTATTTATTATTTGTTTATTTGTTTGTATCTCATGTTATTCATTTATTTATTTATTTTACTGAACAAAAAAACCCTGGCAGGCACCCCCTGTAAATATCTTCAATGTCAAAAATGAATACAAAAGAATGTAAATATCTTGCTTAATGTTTTAAGTAGTGAAATTGTTTCAAATTCACCTGGGTTCTCTTGTGGTATTGTGATATTGTGTAGTGCATTGAGGTAATACTTCGTGCAGTGTAACGAATAAGCAAATTTCCATAAGCACTGACCTTTTTAATTATAATATTTAGAAATGATTAAGGCTCAAAGCAGACACTATGCACTGACACGACATTGCCCTGCTTATTAGACAGTTGGTGGTTTGCCATACAGATAATGGACTCGTCAGACCTGTATGCATATTTTTGTAATATTAACAGGAAACCTATTTGATCAAAATGTTAGTAAAGTATGTACAATGAACACTATTACATACATAATTAAAATAGCTAAACAGAACAGGTAAAACCAGACCGCTTTCTGGAATAACAACAGTTCTCCTGATATTTAAAGAAGTCAAGATTTACAGCTAATGTACTCACCCCCTTGTCATCCAAGGTGTTCATGTCTTTCTTTCTTGAGTCGTAAAGAAATTATGTTTTTTGAGGAAAACATTTCAGGATTTCTCTCCATATGTGACCCTCAATTTAGCTTTTAGATGATGTATAAATCTAAATTAAAAAAAAAAAATTACCCTTATGACCTTACCCTTATATACTTTCAAAACGCAGTTTAAATGCAGTTTCAGTGGGGTCTAAATGATCCCAGCCAAGCAAGACGCCTAAATGAACCTGGTGGCGGTTAGGTGGTACAGTTGTCACTGGTCCAAGTTGTTGCTCTCAAAACATTCAGAGTTTACAAGTTGTAATTACGATTTCTGGAGCATGTGAAGGCTTTGCCCTTAATAGTGTTGAAAAAACACATAATTCAGCTCTGAGTAGAATGTCATGTGTCATCTTGGAATTATGGTAATTACGACATGCCTTAAACACAGCCATTATAGGCCACAGGTGTCAAACTCAGCTCCGGGAGGGCCGCAGCCCTGCAGAGGTCAGCTCCAACCCTGCTCCAACACGCATACCATAGTTTTCAAATAAGCCTGAAGGACCTGATTAGCTGGATTAGGTGTGTTTAATTAGAGTTGAATCTAAAACCTGTAGGGCCCTCCAGGAACTGAGTTTGAGGCCTTGTAACATATAAAATAAAATACAATAAAACAAAATAAAATAATAAAAATTTGTCTTGGGAAAGAGCTGATGACTCTTTCCAAACCACACAAACAGCTGTGATTAGGTCATCATCATTAACAGAGCTGAGAAACACAACACATATGATAATATTTTAAAATATTGTTAGGCAGTATTTTTAGGACTCTTTAATTTTTTTTTTTAATTACAGAAAGAAATTCACAGCTATTAAATAACTGTAAATGTTAGATTTTGTAGAAAAAAAGAAACTTCTAAAAAGAAGTTAGAAGCACCTGTTGCCAAAAATGTAACTGTCAAAAATAAATATAAAAAAATGAAAATATCTTGCTTAATGCTTGAAGTAGTGAAATTGTTTGAAATTCACCTGTGTTACCTTAATTGTGATATTGTGATAAAAGAAAACAGGCTAATATGACATTTATCTTTAAAAGTCTTGAGTTCAATATTTCATTCAATATATTCAGATCAATTTCATTCAATATATTCTGTCAATTACTCACAATTCCAAACTCATAAGACTTTCATTCATTTTTAGAACACAAATTAAGAGTATTTTAAATTAAATCTGGGTACTTTCTGTCCCTCTATTGATAGTCTACGCAACTACCATTTTCAAGGTCCAGAAAGGTATAAAGACATCAATACAGTATGTGAATCCAGTGGCTTGACAACAGAATTTTCAAGTTCATTATAACTGAAATATCATTAAAGTGATGCAATTCATTATAGGGGATATTTATAGGGGATGTATTATTTCCCATTTATCTGCATGTTTAATACAAGTGCCATTTTTTTTATTTAAAAAAAGCTCAAATATTACATGGATTTTCAAAATTGTTCATGCAAGAGTCTTGGAGGAATGCACAGCCACTTGGTTGCCTTCATCTCAAACCACGTTCAGGATTTCTGCACAGGAAAATTCTAAAAGAAATGGATATGACAAAAAATGAAATGAATGAAACTGAACTACAGAGTAATATGCAGGTTGGAGATGGAAAATCAATCATACAGTATTTTAAGTTCATTAAAAGAACTGCTAACCCTAATACTTGCCAATTAAAACATTTGTTTATAAATTGCTTAACTTACATTTCCAATAGTCTCCATCTGCATCTGTCATATGAGCTTGTCAGATCATCTATGTCCTACAATATACTTCATTATTTTCAATTGAATAAACAGACACACATTCTGTATGAATTCCAGTGTACGTGCCGCCTCTTCTGGGTATTTGTAACAACCGCAAATGGTCATTGACTTCCTGAACGACAGCAATCTTGAACTGCCAATCACCTTAAACACAAAAGACATTACAAAATGACTATGTACATAATAACAAGCAGTTTGAACACACCTTATACACACAAGGATGATAACATGCTGGATTGTAATCAATCCAGTCATTTTCACATTGTCTGGGATGTGGCTTCCGACGCATCAGATAGCAACCAACTTCACATTGTTGTGAAAGTCAACAGAATAAATGACTCAACTATTTTCTTTCTGATACTTTTATATACAATAAAACTGTCAATAAAACAGAATACAAACCCTTGATAAGAATGTGGGTGTGCTGGAGATTCACAGCACAGCAGCAATCATGTCCTGTCATTAGAAAAGAAAACGAAAGTTTTCATAATGTCGTGTGCATTTGTCCATTAGAGTGCGACAGATAACTCAAGGAGCTAACGTTAGTGGCATGCTGACCTGAAGCGGCATTCTGGCGTGGCTAAGTTCATTTACCAAACAAGCCACAAAGCAACTAATTTAACATTACGTAAACAATTTATGTGACATTTAACAACATATAATTTACCACGAAGAGTAAAATCGGGTTTCCCAAATTCGAAAGCTGACATTAAACTGAAACTTTGACAGAGAAACTCTCCTCGTCTTCTCTTCACTGCTTTCGCGCCTATATAAGCCACCGAGGTTCTTGTTCCCACAGTGCAACGCGTAATTCAAAAATACAGAAAAACATCTGTAAAAACCAAATACGGAAAATTTCCTTCAATTATTAGGCAGTGTTGGGAAAGTTACTTTGGAAATGTAATAGGTTACAGATTACAAGTTACTTGATATAAAATGTAATAAGTAGTGTAACCTTTCAATTACTTTATTAAAGTAACATTTCTTTTGATTACTTTTCAAAATTTCTAATATTTTCAACTGTTAATCATTTTGAAACATTTAAACCAGGGAGAGTTAACCTTACAGTAGCACTCTACACTGATTACTGTCAGATTTTCAAAATTCTTTTATCACTTGAATTAAGATTATAATAAGTAAGGGATAACATACATGTTTATTTTGCGATAACAACTGGCTGAATGGACATTACCTCACTTATTACACAGCTGCTTGACAGATTATTTAGATGTTTTGTGTCAAAATAATTAGACACAAAACACTGATCTGAGTTGAAATATGAAAACGCAAGCTTCCATGAAGAAATCATTTGCTAGCAAGTGGCAAGTTCAAACTAGACAGACATTTTAGGGATACAGTGCAGTCATACCACTTTTATTACACAACATTTCACCACATAAATAATAAAGTAGTAGTACTAGTTTGTTAGTTATCTTATAATCCATTACAGTGTACAAAAAAAAAAAAAAAAAAAAAATGGCACCAGCTGTGTTTGTATGAAACAATAGAGTGAGTCCACGATACCAGGATGACAGAATTAAGAAATTGTACACATAATATTGAATTGAGCTTTAATATTTTATATTATAACCAAACGCATATAAGTATATAGCACCAACTTAAGTTGCCCGGATGAGTCTGTGTTATTAGCTTTTACCAGTTGTTATCAGAGACTAACATACCTTGGAATGCCATGACTGACAAATCAGAAACAAGCATTCCACAGAACCATGCACTCTTAAAAATAAAGGTGCTTTAAAAGTTTCTTCACAGTAATACCATAGAAGAACCATTTTTGGTTCCACAAAGAACCATTCAGTCAAAGGTTCATTAAAGAACCATCTCTTTCTTACCTTTTTATAATTTGGAGAACCTTCCTTCACCACAAAGAACCTTTTGTGAAACAGAAAGGTTCTTCAGATGTAAAAGGTTCTTTATAGAACCATTTAGACAAAAAGGTTCTTCTATGGCATCGTGAAGCACCTTCATTTTTGAAAAAGTGTGTAATACTTTAATTTAAAGCACAGCCACTACGAATTCAGACTTAACACCTCTTATTTACTGAGATCATTCTGAGGTTAAATAAAGATTTGAAATCATAACAAGAAATAGTTTAATAGCTATGATACTGGGTTTGAAATCAAATGTTTGCATAGCTATGACAGGAAACACTGGCATCTAACAATGCCTTGGAAAAAAACAATTAATCTTAAAAAATATAAGTTTATGCATAAACCCAATAAGCATGTGTCCTATTCTGCGTCCTAATACTCCTGAAACATTGGTGTCTCATTTTAGAGCAGTCAATGCAATTTATGAAAGAAGTCAGTTAAATCTGTATTTGGGGGTGGGTGTGTGAAAAAATTCAGATGTAATCCCCTTTGTAATCATTGACATTTTTCAAAAGTAACTGTGATTTAATTACACATTTTTTTCTCAGTAACTGTAACTAATTACAATTACATTTATTTTGTAATTAAAGTACGTAATTCCGTTACATGTAACTAGTTACTCCCTAACACTGTTATTAGGGTATATTGCACCCTTGTATTGTATATGATGATGTGTGAAGATGAAGAAGGTGATTACCTGTGTCATATTTCTCCTGATTATTCAGAACTTTGAACCTTTTCTCGTCCCGTTATTTGGGACTTGTAACAGTTTGTAACTGTCACTTTCTTTGTTTACATGATGTCCTCAAAATGAAATAAAATAAAATGAAATCTGTCTTTGGCAAAACTGAAGCCACTTCTAGAGCTGGTGCTGTAACATGACTGTTTCCTAACTACACAAACAACTGTGATTAGGTCATCATCATCAACAGAGCTGAGAAACACAACACATATGCTAATATTGTAACATTGTAAGTCTAAATTGTGTAAAACAATTTGATCTGCTTGTAATATATAGTTTACTACTTATCTTGCTCTGTTTTTCTTTACAAATGCAGTGTTTCCCCTACCATTATACCAAAGAGTATAGAATACCAAGAAGCGAAACTCTGATGCTTTTTTGGTAACAGCCACTATAGGTGGCGCTTCGGTAGCGCGGCCGCCATTTCGGAGTTAAAATGCCAACTGGACAACCGAACAGAAGCAGGGTAGATGT
>NW_026128677.1:0-7414 GCF_022985175.1 Labeo rohita
GTTTGGCAGTATTTAAAGACTGACCATGTGCGTTATAGTTACGAAGTATTGCCAGTGTAACCTGCCTTACTGAGCGTTGTATATTACTCTGTTGGATTACCTGTTGCTGTTTTGCTTTGTCTTTGGATTACTGAGTTTACGGATCACACTTGTTTGGATTGTTTGCCTGTGTGGACTGCTTACACAAGGTTTGACCCCGTATATGCCTCATGACTATCGCTCTCTGGATTATCCCTGTTGTTACGTTTGCTGGATTGGACTGATTACTTGGTATTTGACCCACTGCCTGTAACTCTCTGCTGCTTAATCACGTTGGTGTTGTATGTTATTGGACTGCTTTCCGGTGTTGACCCTCTGCCTGCTTTAGTGTACTCTGCTTTTGTTAATAAACTTCCGCATATGGTTTCAACTTCCGCCTCAGCGTCCACGTTACAAAAGCGTCCTAAGTGAGCCTTGCGGTACTCCATACTGCACTTGTGACCGATATGATACCTCTTCATTCACTGCCATGAATTGATGGCGGTCAGATAAGTATGATTTGAACCATGCCAATGCACTACCACTAATGCCAACACAAGTTGTGTTTTTTTAATGAGAGGCTTAATAGCAGCCAGTTTGAAGCTTTGGGGGACATATCCTAATGACAGTGATGAGTTAATAATATTCAGAAGAGGACCTGTGACATCTGGAAGCAAGTCTTTTAGTAGCCTAGATGGAATAGGGTCTAGCATACACGTTGTTGGTTTAGATGATTTAACAAGTTTATACAATTCTTCCTCTCCTATAGTAGAGAGTGAGTGGAATTGTTCCCCAGGAGATCTATAGCGCACTATCTGATGTGATACTGTAATTGACAGCTGCATGGTAACAATTTTGTCTCTAATAGTATTGATCTTGGAAGTAAAGTAGTTTATAAAGTCATTACTGCTATGCTGAGGGGCACAGTCAACGCCTGTTGATTCTTTATTTTTTGTTAACTTAGCCATTGTATTGAATAAATACCTAGGGTTATGTTTGTTTTCTTCTGAAAGTGTCGAAAAGTAATCAGATCTTGCAGTTTTTAACGCTTTTCTATAGGATAGGGTACATTCATGCCAGGCAGTACGAAAACCTCTAGTTTTGTTTTCCTCCAGCTGCGCTTCATTTTCTGGGCTGCTCTCTTTAGGGCGCGAGTGTGCTCGTTATACCATGAGGTCGGACTGTTTTCCTTAATCTTCCTTAGGCGCAGAGGAGCGACCGTATCTAGAGTCCTAGAATAGAGAGAGTCAAAAGTTTCTGTTACATCATCAAGTTTTTCTGAGCTATTGGACATGCTGAGGAATTCAGTTAAATCAGGAAGATTACTCAGAAAGCAGTCTTTTGTATAGAAGTGATGGTTCTACCATACTTGTAATAAGGAGTTTAATTCACAGTTTTTGTTATTTGAAGTATACAAGAGACTAGATAATGATCTGAGATATCATCACTTTGCTGCAGAATTTCAACGATATTAACATCAATTCCATGCGACAGTATTAAGTCTAGAGTATGATTGCGAAAATGAGTGGGTCCTGACACATGTTGTCTAACTCCAGTAGAGTTTAGAATGTCTATAAATGCTGCTCCCAGTGCATCGTTTTCATTATCAACATGGATGTTAAAGTCACCCACTATTAAGATTTTATCTGTAGCCAACACTAATTCAGATAGAAAATCAGCGAATTCTTTAATAAAGTCTGTATGGTGCCCTGGTGGCCTGTATACAGTAGCAAGTACAAACGTCATGGGGATTTATCATTAACACTTGTTTCTCTGGATAATGTTATATGAAGCACCATTACTTCAGACGAGTTATACTTGAAGCCTGTTTTCTGAGAAACACTGAAAATATTGCTATAAATTGTAGAAACACCTCTCTCTTTACTTTTTAGACGTGGCTCATGTTTATAACAGTAATCATGAGGGGTAGACTCGTTTAAGATAAAGTAATCATCTGGTTTAAGACAGGTTTCTGTCAAACAGAGCACATCTAGGTTATGATCAATGCTCATATCATTTACAAAAAGCGCTTTTGTAGAAAGGGACCTGATATTCAATAGGCCAAGTTTTATCATTTGTTTCTCTATATTATGTATATTTTTTATTTGTCAAACATCGATTAGATGGCTACTCTTAAACTGGTTTGGACATTTTTTGTATTTTCTAGCTTGGGGAACAGACACAGTCTCTATAGTATGATATCTAGGTGAAAGGGTCTCTATGTGCTAATAATTAATTGATTTCGGTGACGTGAGGAGGCTAGCAGACGGTCGGTTTAGCCAGTCTGTCTGCTTCCTGACCTGGGCCCCAGTTAGTCAAGTGCAAACTCTAAGACTATATGCCATATTACTCGAGAGAAGAGCGGCACCACCCATGGAGGGATGAAGACCATCTCTTTTCAACAGGTCAGGTCTGTCCCAAAAACTTGTCCAATTGTCTATGAAACCTATGTTATTCTGCAGGCTGGTTTTAGCTGGAAGTAGCTGGTTTTAGCTGGTCTCCCAGCCTGGCCAGACTGGTTTTAGCTGGAAGTAGCTGGTTTTAGCTGGTCTCCCAGCCTGGCCAGACTGGTTTTAGCTGGAAGTAGCTGGTTTTAGTTGGTCTCCCAGCCTGACCAAGCTGGTGTCCATTTGACCTAATTACAAATTAATCAGTTTGTTTCACTTACTGACAAAGTTCAATTCAAGGTAAGTTTAGTATCATAATCAGGTAGGCTAGATGATACATCTTAAATTATTCTAGTTGTTAATGATAATATATCTGAAAGTCTAAAATAAATTGTAGTATAAAGTATAGCATAAAATCAAGCTAGCACTCAAAAAATCAGCATAGAACTCAAATTAAATTATTGTCTGAAGAAATACATTCACCATAGTTGTATGACCAAATATAGTCAGCTGTTTTATTTTTAACGAGTGTTTCGGTATTAGACTTTTACACAAAATATAAATGAAACAAACACAGTCTTTATATAATAAATAACAATCACCTGCAATTAAAAACACTAGGAGAAAAAAAAACACAATATCTTTAACAAGAAATGCTTAAAGCATAATCTGATCACGTGGATCACGTGGTGGTTTGAAGCAAAATACAGCATATTGCTGTAAATTTTAAATCTACAGAGGCGGGATTTTCTTCAACGGTCGACATTCGACATTCGGGAGCGGCAAGAAGTACGATTCACAACTGCGGTAAGTGATTTATTTCACTTTTAATTTTTGGTAACTGCAGTAGTGTATTAAGGTGTCTACATTCGCGGTAACCGCAGATTAACGAATCCCCCGTCCGCGGGCGCGAGGGAGACTTGTGCCGGGTTTAAGGAGCGCGGTCGCGGGAGGATTTCACACATTCCCCCGGCCTCATTGCGGCTATAGGCGGAAAATCTCTGGGTTCCTACGGTAATAAATACACGCTTCATTGACAACAGTTGTGATTCACGGGAACGTTGTGTTGTTCAGCACACTTTCTCGTGATTATTTTATGATGTAAATCAAATTTGCACAAGCAATCATCTGTTAACAGGGGCGCCGAAATGAAACGCGTGACGTTACTTGAGTCTCGCATCTCGCGGTCATCCCGCTCACGGAGGATGTGAACATTAATCTCTGAACAGTGCTGTTAAAGCGGTTAACGTAAGCAGCGAGATGTGCGAGAACCTTTGATAACTTGCTCATTCGCTTTTGTTTGATTGTAATGGTTTTTGCTAACTTTGGTTTAAAGAATGAGTTAATCCAGCCCATCTTCCTGTCTGGCTTTTTCGCAGCATATATTCACTCTGGAGTAACCTTACCAGGAGGAGACAGACGGTGATTTGGAGTTCATTCAAAGTTGCATTCTAAGAATTTGAATACCTGAATTTTACATGTAGATATGTTAGAAGATGTTTCTCAACTCCAGACTCCAGAAGAGAGACGATTTTTAAGGGAGGATGATTCAGATGTCTCAAAAGCTAAAACTAATGTGAATTACATATTGTCTGTTTCTTGATTTGTAGATACTTAAGAGGAACTTAAGTCGAAAGGAAAAGTGCCATCTAAAACAACAGGGCAAATGGTACAGAAGAAACCGGCTGAAGTGAAACCAAGTTGCCACTCTTCTTTGCAAAGTGAAGGATTTTCAGCGGAATTTCTGAAATGTAAGACATACACACATCTCCTTTTTCCTTTTATTATATTCTTTTATTATCTACATTGCCGTTCAATAGTTTGGGATTAGTACGATTTTTTATGTTTTTTATTAAATAAGTCTCTTCTGTTAATCAAAACTGCATTTAATTGATCAAAAATACAGAAAATTAATTGAAAAATTAAAAAAAAAAAAGTAATGTTGTGAAATATTATTGCAATTTAAAATATAGGGTTTTTTTTTGTCTATTTTAATATATTTTAAAATGTAATTTATTTCGAATTTTCAGCATCATTACTCTAGTCTTTTCATTACTCCAGTGTCACATGATCCTTTATAAATCATTGTAATATGCTGATTTATTATCAGTTTTAGAATAGAAACAGTTGTGTTGCTTAATACATATATATATATATATATATAATATATTATTATTATTATTATTATTATTATTATTTTTTTTTTTTTTGTTTGTTTGTTTGTTTTGGAACCTATGATACTTTTTCAGGATAGTTTCATGGATAAAAAAAGTTTTTTTTTTTTTTGTTGTTTTTTTTTTTTACCTTTATCCAACAAGTATGTGTTAAACTGAAATTGATAGTAAAGACTTCTATTGTTAGATAAGATTTCTATTTTCTGTTTTCTGTTTGTTGAGAGGTAATCTAATGTTTCTATTCATTCATGCATGCACTATATGTAACCATTTGGCCTGCCCATGACTAAAATTTTCTGGTCAACTAGTAGTCATTTATTTTTAAGAGATTAGTCGACTAATTGCATATTAATAAACTATATAATTTATAATAATGAACCTTTAATTGCCTATAGCCCATCAGCACTCAAGCACACATAAAACTTTCCACAGAACACTGGCAGAAGTAATGATTATGAATGTGTCAGGTAAAGAAAACAGCAAAGAAGACAGCCTTAACATTATAATAATTCATTAATATGTGTTTTCTGTATTTTCGGCTGCAGTGATAAAGTCGATAACACTTGTCATCTCTACAGTGGATGTGCACGTTTGATTGAATGGATTACACAATCTGAAAATATTTGTTTTCCATTTTAACTGGCTTATTTAAAAGTAGACATTTCGCTTTCTATAGATACATTTTTCATGTCTGTGAAGCAAGCATGGAGTTTCTGTTTTATTTTTTTGACACCCTCAAGTTCATAGAGACCTAGGGCCAGAATTACATCATGGACTTCACCACTTCCTGTAATTTTTTTTTTTTTTTTTTTTTTTTAGCATCTAATGAAATTTTGATAGACTAAAGGTTAATTGATGATCAGAACTCAGGAGGCAGCCCTTGTAACCGTAGTCAATTTAGCTAAAAACAGCTAAAAATTCATGCTAAGATATTCCTATTCATATTCATCCATGTATACTCATTTATCAATAAAATAGCTACATTAATTAAACACCTACAGAAATATCCAAATGGAAGTGTGTATATATATATATATACACACACACACACACACACCTCCATTTGGATATATCAATTTTATCTTTATTTTAGCAATAAAAGGAACAACTATCAGGGGCATGTTTCTAAATTATTGTAGGCTATGTCTGGAAAAAAATGAAAATGTGCAACAAAGACATGACACTATAGTTTGTTTTTTTAAGTAGTTTTACTTGTTGAAAATTAATAATCTAAATTATTTCTTTAAGTCTGTTTCAGTGACTGGCGAAAACAAAAGCAGGCTGAAAGAAGAGAGAGAGAGAAGAGGGAGAAACAAGTGGGGCATTACATATCCCAACAACTACAAGATATAATAAAAAAGAAAAGAAAATGAAAATGCATAATATGTTTAGAATTCTGTTATTGTTCATCTTCACCATTAATTGTTAATATAGTTTTAGAATTGTAATCATTCCAATTGTAATCATCAAATAAAAATTGTTTTAATGGTTCCTTGTGGTTCTGCAGATCATTAAAAGTAAACATATTACTTATTTGTCGCATTATTTGTCAGGAAAATTGGGGCAGACACTATGTAATCAATCAATCATCAAACAAACATTTTGACCAGCTAAGACCAGCCTGACCAGCTTAAACCAGCTAAGACCAGCCTGACCAGCTAAGACCAGCCTGGCTGACCAGCCAAGACCAGCTTGGCTGACCAGCTAAGACCAGCTAAGACCAGCCTGACCAGCTTAAACCAGCTAAGACCAGCCTGACCAGCTAAGACCAGCCTGGCTGACCAGCTAAAACCAGCTAAGACCAGCCTGGCCAGCTTAAACCAGCTAAAACCAGCTAAAACTAGCTTGACCAGCTAAAAACCGGCTAAAACCAGCTTGACCAGCTAAAAAAAGTGGTCAAAACCCCTCTAAAACCAGCTATGACCAGCCTGGGAGACCAGCTTAAACCAGCCTGACCAGCTTCAGCTGGTTTAAGCTGTTTTTTTCAGCAGGGGAAAAACTAAGTTCCAGGAAGCTACAAACGCACACCACTCTGCAGCACAGGAAACCGGAAGTCACAAGGGGGCCAGTTGACACTAGTTTCCAAAGGCCAAAGCCAGTCTGCAGATTTGAATCGACTGATTCCATAGGAAAATCTATATCTCTAACATTTAATAAGATAGGGTAAATGTACTTATTAAGCTCACCAAAATCTATGTTTACTTTTAACATAGATTTTTAACAAACATTTTAGAATTTTGCAACACATTGTTCTCATTTGTCACGCATCTCCTATCAACAATGCACACATTTCTGGATGAGTTTGTTGTGACTGGAATGAATTTAAAGTCTGGTAGTGTCTGATCCTCAGTCGTGTAGTGTATGATGCCTAATTTCCTTTGTGACTTTTATAAAGTCGGTAAGTGTGTGATGCCTGGTGTTTTAAATATATATATCTATTCAAAATGCAATAGTCGTGTTGTGTATTCCAGCCTTTAGTCACTTTTTTTCCTAGACAGATACAACAGGGATCTGATGGCTCCTTCTTTTGTATGGAAGACATGCCTCTTTCATCTTTGGCCATAAACTATAGTTACGTCTAGATTTTGTCATCTTAAAGCTGTGGAAATAAGTTATTAATCATTTTATAAAGATAAACTTAAAGTGACAACCATCAGTTTATTAGTCTGTTTGTAAAATATTTACATAGACGTTCAATGTGAAAGAGCTTAAGGGAGCACTAAAGCTTAATTGGAACAGCAGCCATTTGTCACACTGAAGCTGTGTGATTTTCATAGTAGTGCACGCTTTAAGCTCACCTTGAAATAATAAGAAGTCTTTGAAAAATTACAGCAG
>NW_026128678.1:0-7407 GCF_022985175.1 Labeo rohita
AACCATGGTTTTCTATAGTAACCCTAATCACAACAATACATTTACCATTGTTGTTACCGTATTGGACATTATATATTTATATATGTTCAGTATTAAATTGTAAATGAAAATCAATCTGCCAAAAACAGCAGGATTACTACTAAGTTAGTAAGTTTACCTTCACTGTTGTTATATATATATATATATATATATATATATATATATATAAATAAATAAATAAATGAATGAATGTTTATATGTGTGTGTAATAGAATTATTGCTTTTTTGTAATGTTATTTTGTTGTTCTTGTAGAGACCACTATTTCTACACTGCTTGTGCCCTCATCTTTTTATGGTACCCATGCAGATCCTCAGACAGATACAGGTAAATATTTTGACACATTAACAACATCATGCACAAAATTCCTTTTTCTAGGGTTTTTCCTTTTTTTTTTTTTTTTTTTTTTTTTTTTTTTTCACAAATTAATTAATGCCTTAAAATAGACTTAAATCAGAGCAGAAAGTAATCTCTTCCTCTGAATTTTGTCTTGTTTTCCAATACAAATATCAAATCATATTTCAGTCAAGATACTTTTTTTTATATATCAGATATATAGCAAATGTAAAAAGTATTGACAAATGTAATAAAATTAAATGAGTCCATACTTAAAACAAGAAGAAATATTTGCCAATTAGTTATCAAAACTTCGTTTTAAATTAAGGTGACTTTTGGCCAAGTGGCAGAGATTAGTTCTTCTCTTAATCATAAACTTACTGCAAACAAGACTGTATTTCATGTCATTTTGTATCTCCTGTAAATGCATCTTGATTTAAGAATCGTAAGGCATTTGCACTGGAAAAGAAGCTACAGTAAAAGATATTTCCATATTCTGGTGTTTGGGATCAGAGTGTTTCAGTGATTTTTATTTTTATTTATTTATTTATTTATTTATTTATTTTTTTTTTGTAAATGAATTAAAAAAATATGAATATATTTTGGAAGTTGTATTTTTAAACTGAAGTTAATACTCTCTAGGCATTTACATTTAAGTAACATATTTGTGTTTTTCCTCATTTGTTCCTCAAATTTGTTTTACTTGGTCTCAAAAAAGTCTTAAATTTACCTTCATAAATCCTGCAGAAACACTGTTACCTTACAAATAAAATTAAATGTTCAACTTGTTCAACAGACACCACTGCCCTCGCTGTTCTCATCTTGTGGTTCCCATGTGGAGCATTATTCAGCAACAGGTAAATTTTTGATGAACATGCAAATGTTGTTAGAAATTTTCAGAATGCAGAAAATAATTAAATCTTTTTTTCCCTCTATGTAGGAACTACATAGACTGCCATTTAAAAGGTTTTGGACAGTAAGATTTTTTGTTTTTTTTTAAAGAAGTTTCTTCTGCTCACCAAGCCTGCATTTATTTGATACAGCAAAAACATCAAAATATTGAAATATTTTTACTATTTAAAATAACTCCTTTCCATATGAATCTATTTTGAAATTGTATTTTTTCCCTGTGATTTCAAAGCTGCATTTTCAGCATCATTACTCCAGTCTTCAGTGTCACATGATAGAAATAATTCCAATATGCTGATTTTCTGCTTGAGAAACATTTATAATAATAATAATAATAATAATAATAATAATAGTAATTATTATTATTATTATTATTATTATAAACAGCTGAGTAGCATTTTTTTCTGTTTTCTTTGATGAAGAGAAAGTTCAAAAGAACAGTATCTAAATAGAACATTATAAATTGGGATCGGCAATTATGAAAAAAATCATAATTGTCAATTATTCCCTTGAAACTGTATTTGCCATTATTAATTAAGATTATCACAATTTTCATTTAGTAATGTTTGGAATAGCTTTATACCATTTTTTTAAGCAACTGCATTACACATTTTTATTTATATATAGTTTCTTTCAAAAAAAAAAAGTAAAAATTGAAAAATTAAGATAACCTGTAGTAAAAATACACACACACACTCTCTCACACACACACATCTTAAAGTAGAATAGTGGATTTTTTTTTTTTTTTATTATTATTTTTGGTAATTGTGCGTTTTGAACAATTACATAATTGTGGCATCTGTAACTATAATCATGATTAGAAATCCAATTAATTGTGCAGCCCTAATTATAAATATGTTGATCAGCATTTTTGATAAATAAAAGTTAAATAAATAAATAAATAAATAAATAAATATCTGGATCTTTCTATTCATCAAAGAATCCTTGAAAAAATGTACTCAACTGTTTAAAATAATAATAATAATAATAAGTTTCTTGAGCAGCAAATCAGCATATGTTATTTCTGAAGGATCATGTGACACTGAAGACTGAAGTAATGAAGCTGAAAATTCTGCTTTGATTATTCACAGGAATAAATTTCACTTTAAAATATATTCAAATAAAAAGCAGTTATTTTAAATAGTAAAGATATTTCTGAATGTTCCTGCTTTTGCTGTATTTTGGATCAAATAAATGCAGGCTTGGTGAGCAGAAGAGATTTCTTTAAAAATAATAATAATAATAATTTTAGTGTTCAAAAACTTTTGACTGGTAGTGTATACGCCACCTCTGCCAATGCTGGCCTCCCCTGCGAGCACCTGCACTGGGCCTGTGAAGACTGGTGGCAGGGTGTTTGTACTGGACCACAAATGCTGGAGCTTAATAAACAGCAAGAAAAGAAAGACATTCTAATGAGTATACAGCAATGGTCCACAATTCCTCTACTGAACTATGTCTGTTGCCCTTCATTTACCAACCTGAGAGCATGCAGAAGGAGATGACCTGGAAACAGTTTAAAGAGTCTGCATTTTACGAGATGGAAAGACAGAGATGTGTGGCAGAATAAAAGACATAAATTATATTTCTTGATCTTTTGCCCCTTAGAAATAACTCATGTATATACTGTATATTTGTATTTATTATTCAGTGTGAGATTGTAATATGCATTTATTGTCAGAATTATGTTTTAGATAAATATTTACTAACCTTAAAAAAAAGTGCTTAAAGCATTTAATAAAAACTACTGAAAATTAAAATTTGCTTCATGAGTGCTGTGTTCTATTTTATAGGACTAAAATTTCACAGTTTACATGGTTTTGGAAACACCTAATTGGTCATTTAACTAATTAAGTGTGGCTTAAATTATTCCGTCAGTCTATTTTCATTCAATATTTGAATATTACTCAGTTTGAGTGAAATTTAAATGCCTCTTATTAACATTTTAAAAGCTATTCAATATTTAATATAACCATTCATTTTTTTATATTACCATGAAACTATTTTTTACCATATTTATTTAATACTAATCATTTATTCATAATACCTTGCTTTATAATCCAAAAAGGCAAGACACAAATGTAAAATACTTTGCAGGTGTAATATATTCTTAAGTTTTATAATTTTGTTTTATTAAAAGCACAAATCTGTGTGAAACAGTGGTTTAGACCTGCTTGAGTGGGATTCGAACCCCGGTCCAAATAAATGCATGAAAAAACCTGATTGGCTGTGACATCATTTGGCCAGCTGCTGAAATGCTTCAATGTCATTGGCTGTCACTGAGTTCCAACTATACACGACCTGCCCCCGCGCGGGAGGCGAGAATTCTACCACTGAACCACCAATGCCCCAACTGTTACTGGGAGGTACGCAACAGTACCACTGAACCACCAATGCTCGTGGGGGTGTGCGTGAAATCGTTTGCCAGTAACATCGCCGTTACAAGGATAGCGAGCGATGCTAAATTTCAACAACTGAGAGCAAGTTTCATAGGCATTTGACGAATGGAAATAGATCTAGCTTGGCTCTGAAAAATCAGGGAGAGGGGGTTGGTCAATATCGAAAGTCTCAGTCCTTTAAGAACTAAAATGCGTCTCATCCTCATCAATGCCCCAACTGCTGCCGGGAGGTGCGCAAGGTTGGAAACACAGCTAGAGCTCCCTTAAGCAAAAGGGGCTCTAGATTGAAGGCTTGTCTGAAAGAACCACAGCCTGACGTAAAAAAAGAGCAGTCGCTGCATTGGCCGGGAATCGGACCCGGGTCTCCCGCGTGGCAGGCGAGAATTCTACCACTGAACCACCAATGCCCCACAGGCCTGCTTCAATGCCCAAGGACAGAAATGCAGTTGGATCTCCTTTACCGGTGTTCTCAGCCGCTTTGGTGCATTTCTCGAAATCATCTTTAACAGTTGTAAGCCAGTAGGTTCTTTTCTTAAAACAGTTTGTTCAAACTACACCATGCAACGTATTACCCGCAAAAGCTTGCGACGTTCTCAAAATCCTCAGTTCATCACTCCCAAGTAAATTTTTATGTCAGTGAACACATCAGTGCCATCAGAACGAAACGTCTTTTTGTGGTTGTTCACAAACAAAAGAGTCCAAAGTTTAGCCTCGTTCTCACAATAACAGTAAACCCTGTCGCTGATTGCTGATGTAAGCTGGCTTGTGGTAAGAGATGGAAGACTAGGACCTGATTTTGAAACAATTTTTCTCCTTTTTTTTTAACCAGGGTAAAATCAGCCTGTGCTACCGTTAAACAACTGAGAGATAAACGGACCAAGTTTCACGGGCAATTGACGAACACAAATGGACTCGTGAGTCTCTGAATAAGGGTAGCCACGCTGAAAAATTGCCTATAGAACTGGTCATGCAACAGTCGTTAGTGGTACACGGCTGGAAGGGCAGATGAAGCTCCTTTAAGCTAATTATGCTTCAGCTTTAAGGATCGTTTAAAAAAAGGAGCAACGCGTCTGACATAACAAAACAAGCTTCCTGCATTGGCCGGGAATCGGACCCGGGTCTCCCGCGTGGCAGGCGAGAATTCTACCACTGAACCACCAATGCTCAAGATGTTAAGAAAAATTATTGGGCAGCAGCATCGCCGTCACGGTGGGGGGGTGACAGCAACCAACGCTACATTTCAACAACTAAGAGATAACCAGAGCAAGTTTCATAGGCATTTGACCAATAGAAATGGATCTATTCCGTCTCTGAAAAATCGGGGGAGGGTGTTGGTCAGTATCAAAAATCTCAATCTTTTAAGAACTAAAGTGCGTCTCATCCTCATGGACTGCACCAGATTTTTCACTTCTTGTTGGGAGATGTTACCCTGCTCTTCCACCAATTCACTAGCATGTTCTGGAAGACGTCTGGGTGGGGGGACACAGGGTTACATGTGGTTTGACACTGGCACGATGATAAGCGGTCCTTCTGCGCCCCGTAGCGCTGTCATAGGCATTTTTCATTACAGACAATGCAGTTTATCGGACATTCACGCAGGTCAGCAGTAACCCCAGACATGTTTCTTCTGGTGTTTTTCTGACTCGGTACAAAGGTCCGTTTACTGTCATCAGTTCTTTTAACCCTGACCCTTTCCTGTCTGCCAGCTGTAAAGGCTGCACTTTTCCACATGTGCTTGAGCAATCATTGCTTATAATTCACTGAACAAGCATGAAAATCATCGTTCAAAGCGTTTCCATGAATCATCTGTACAGTTAGTTGTGATTGGACAGTTATCTTCAACATGCAGCGTGCTGAAAGATATACTTTTTGGCTGAGTTTAAATATGCATACATGTATCGAATATGCTCGACTGCCTCAACTAGATGCGCAAGGTTGGAAATGCAGCTGGAGCTCCACAATTTCTAATTGTGCATTTACTTGGAATCAGGCTAACGAAGCCACGCTGAAAAACACGGACAGAATGGATAACAGGAGAGCTCTTCCTGGCAGACACAGATGGATCTCCCTTGAGCAAATTCAGATTAAAGCACATAACACACACAAAATGACATAGGAAGCTGCATTGGCCGGGAACCGAACCCGGGTCACCCGCGCGGGAGGCGAGAATTCTACCACTGAACCACCAATGCCCCAACTGTTACTGGGAGGTACGCAACAGTACCACTGAACCACCAATGCTCGTGGGGGTGTGCGTGAAATCGTTTGCCAGTAACATCGCCGTTACAAGGATAGCGAGCGATGCTAAATTTCAACAACTGAGAGCAAGTTTCATAGGCATTTGACGAATGGAAATAGATCTAGCTTGGCTCTGAAAAATCAGGGAGAGGGGGGTTGGTCAATATCGAAAGTCTCAGTCCTTTAAGAACTAAAATGCGTCTCATCCTCATCAATGCCCCAACTGCTGCCGGGAGGTGCGCAAGGTTGGAAACACAGCTAGAGCTCCCTTAAGCAAAAGGGGCTCTAGATTGAAGGCTTGTCTGAAAGAACCACAGCCTGACGTAAAAGAGCGCAGTCGCTGCATTGGCCGGGAATCAGACCCGGGTCTCCCGCGCGGCGGCCGGGGATTGTTTTGCTAAACGGCCCTAAACCGTTTCCCATTCATTTTCAATGGTAGTGCTAAAACACTACGGATGCAATATACTTTCGGCCACTAACGCCCTTGTGGCGCACTTCCGTGTTTCGCCACCCCGGGAAATTTGAAGTCGCCATCTTCATCCCGACTCGGAGAATGAAAACACACAGCGGAGATCTGACTCGTTTGTTTAATTCAACGCCTTCTCAGCGCATCGATCAAAGGTAAGATACTTTATGTGACATCAGTTTACGTTTTGTTACCGTTAATGCTGAAATTGCAATAGTAAACTTGTTCGTTTCCAAATTTACCCTGTCGGGGTTTGTTTACTATAGTTCATCGTAGGTTAATTTGTTTGCACGCCGAAATTATGAATGAACTTAGCTGTAAGTTACGTTTATGTGTATTGTCTGTCATCATTAACACGTCATCTGTTGATTAGAAGCTAAATTATGAATGGGTGTGACAATTATTTTCATTTTTGTAATAAGATTTCATGCATTCCACAGTTTAAAAATGTTTTCAAACCATGGTTTTCTATAGTAACCCTAATTTAGCTATGGGTTTTTAGTACTAGAATCACAACAATACATTTACCATTGTTGTTACCGTATTGGACATTATATATTTATATATGTTCAGTATTAAATTGTAAATGAAAATCAATCTGCCAAAAACAGCAGGATTACTACTAAGTTAGTAAGTTTACCTTCACTGTTGTTATATATATATATATATATATATAAATAAATAAATGAATGAATGAATGTTTATATGTGTGTGTAATAGAATTATTGCTTTTTTGTAATGTTATTTTGTTGTTCTTGTAGAGACCACTATTTCTACACTGCTTGTGCCCTCATCTTTTTATGGGTACCCATGCAGATCCTCAGACAGATACAGGTAAATATTTTGACACATTAACAACATCATGCACAAAATTCCTTTTTCTAGGGTTTTTCCTTTTTTTTTTTTTTTTTTTCACAAATTAATTAATGCCTTAAAATAGACTTAAATCAGAGCAGAAAGTAATCTCTTCCTCTGAATTTTGTCTTGTTTTCCAATACAAATATCAAATCATATTTCAGTCAAGA
>NW_026128679.1:0-7402 GCF_022985175.1 Labeo rohita
TGTTAGAAGTTTTTTGTATATGAAATTTAGTTAGAGCCTCAGTTCATAAAACGCTTAGTTAGGGCCTTCTAGGATCACCAAAACTGATTTTAGGCAACTCAGCTCATGAAACCAAGGCATGCTTGGAAACGCTCTAAAACGTCTTTTCTCAGTGAGAAAACGAAAGTTTATGAAGTTTCATGTAAAAGCTGACCAACATTAAAAATGTTTCACATGCATGAAAGGAATGTTATTTACAATGCAGAAAGACACTTCTTGATGTGTTAGAAGTTTTTGTATATGAAATTTAGTTAGAGCCTCAGTTCATAAAACGCTTAGTTAGGGCTTTCTAGGAACGCCAAAACTGATTTTAGGCAACTCAGCTCATGAAACCAAGGCATGCTTGGAAACGCTCTAAAACGTCTTTTCTCAGTCAGAAAACGCTAGTTCATGAAGTTTCATTGAATAAAGCTGACCCAAGTTAAAAAATGTTCACATGCACGAAAGGAATGTTATTTAGAATGCAGAAAGAGACTTCTTAATGTGTTAGAAGTTTATTGTATATGAAATTTAGTTAGAGCCTCAGTTCATAAAACGCTTAGTTAGGGCCTTCTAGGAACGCCAAAACTGATTTTAGACAACTCAGCTCATGAAACCAAGGCATGCTTGGAATCGCTCTAAAACGTCTTTTCTCAGTGAGAAAACGAAAGTTCATGAAGTTTCATGAAAAAAGCTGACCGACATTAAAAATGTTTCAGATGCATGAAAGAAATGTTATTTACAATGCAGAAAGACAATTCTTAATGTGTTAGAAGTTTTTTGCATATGAAATTTAGTTAGAGCCTCAGTTCATAAAACGCTTAGTTAGGGCCTTCTAGGATCGCCAAAACTGATTTTAGGCAACTCAGCTCATGAAACCAAGGCATGCTTGGAAACGCTCTAAAACGTCTTTTCTCAGTGAGAAAACGAAAGTTTATGAAGTTTCATGGAAAAGCTGACCAACATTAAAAATGTTTCACATGCATGAAAGGAATGTTATTTACAATGCAGAAAGACACTTCTTGATGTGTTAGAAGTTTTTTGTATATGAAATTTAGTTAGAGCCTCAGTTCATAAAACGCTTAGTTAGGGCCTTCTAGGATCACCAAAACTGATTTTAGGCAACTCAGCTCATGAAACAAAGGCATGCTTGGAAACGCTCTAAAACTTTTCTCAGTCTTTTCTCAGTGTAAAAAACCCACATTAAAAACGTTTATGAAGTTTCATGTAAAAGCTGACCCACATTAAAAATAGAGTTTCACATGCATGAAAGGAATGTTATTTACAATGCAGAAAGACACTTCTTAATGTGTTAGAAGTTTTTGTATATGAAATTTAGTTCTCAGCTGAAACCAGGCACATTAAAAATGAAGTTTCATGGAAAAGCTGACCAACATTAAAAATGTTTCACATGCATGAAAGGAATGTTATTTACAATGCAGAAAGACACTTCTTGATGTGTTAGAGTTCCCCAATCGAGCCGCGTCGGAAAACGCTATGGGAACGCCTCCAGCGTGACCGCGCTCTGAACACGTGTGAAATCAGACCAATGGAAGAGCGAGACGTCACAGGGGTGACGTCACAGACCAGGAAGCATAAAAGCACGTGCGCCAGAATGAACGGCAGCTTCTGTCTTTCAGCAGCGCTCTATGTGTGTCTCTGTTTTTGTGCCTTTGGTTGCTAGTTTGCACCACTTTCTTTTTGCACAAAATGTCTAAAGCTAGTAGGAAATCTAAGCATTTAGATGAGCCGCGTTTTAGAGCGTGTGTTCCTCCTTGCCCTCGTTTCATTACGGGTAAGGATACACACGCTCTATGCGTGGTTTGTCTGGGAGCGGAGCATGCGGCAGCAGCCCTCGAGGGGGCTGATTGCCCTCATTGTGTGCAGATGAGTCTGCACACACTCCGCTCCCGGAAGGCTCTCTTCCAGCTGGGAGCCTTCAGCAGCGTTCCCCGCGGATCTGGTCCCGCTTCCGCCGAGGCGGGCGGCGGCTGCATTCGTGGGGTTCGCAGCTGGATCTAGCGGAGGGTATGGAGACGGGTAACCCCCTATCTCCTGCCTCACCCGCTAGATCCCCAGCCCGGTCTCTGGGTGCGGAAGCCCGCGCTGCGGATTCTTCCCCCCGGGGGACGGGCTCGACACTCCCCATATCTTCCTCTGAGGAGGTGGATGTGGAGAGTGTCGGTGATGTTCAAGCACCATCGTTTCCCCAATATGAGGAGCTGCTGGAGGTGGTGACTCGTGCGGTGGCCAAGCTTAATATCGATTGGCCCCCCGAGTCATTGGTTGAACCGCAGACTAGTAAACTAGACGAGAGGTTTCTGCGGTCTCGCCCACCTTCAGCACGCCGGAGCCTTCCTTTTTTCCCCGATCTCCACACTGAGGTGTCGAGATCGTGGAATAACCCGTTCTCGTCCCGCTTGTTCATTCCCGCCTCCTATAACTACGGTCATGTGGGCGGGTTGGATGAGCGGGGGTACAGAGCGATGCCCCGGGTGGAACAGACGCTTGCCAGCTATCTGTCCCCCGCCGCGGCATCGTCTCTGAAGGCTCCGGTCTTGCCCTCCAAGCCGCTGCGAGTCACCTCAGCGCTGGTGGGCAAGGGGTACACGGCTGCGGGTCAGGCTGGTGCGTGTCTGCACACCATGTCGGTGTTACAGGCGTACCAGGCTGACCTGCTTAAAGAGTTGGACGAAGGTGCGGAGATCAGGGATTGTGACATCTCTGAGCTCCGGAGGACCGCTGATTTGTCTCTCCGTGCCACTAAGGAGACCGCCCGTGCCATCGGGCGGTCTATGGCTTCCCTTGTGGCTGCGGAGAGACATCTCTGGTTGACCCTGTCCGATATGAAAGAAAAGGACAGGGTCTTCCTCCTGGACGCCCGCTTTCGCCTTCTGGCCTGTTCGGCGACGCTGTCAATGCGGTCGTCGACAGGTACCAGGAGGCGCGTAAGCAAGCGGCGGCGTTCCAGCGGTTCCTCCCTCGCCGCCGTCCAACTCACGAGGCTGCTGAGCTGGAGCAGCCTCGTCCGCGTACCAGCTCCTCACACCGGGAAACGCAGAAACAGAGCGTCGCCACCCGCACTCCTCCCCATCGAGGGCGGGTGCGCAGACGCTCTAGGTCGGGGCCCCCAGGACGAAGCCCGATCTGCGGGTCGTGCTTCAGTCTAGGAGGTCCTCGGCCAAGCGGCCCTGATGGTGCGGGGCCGCTGAGGGTAGCCCCATCGGGGAGTTCCGGGGTGCACCGCATTATTCGGTGTCCGGCTCCCCCCTGTGCCCTCGGGAGGCTGTCTTGCCCACCCTGCCGGTGATTCAGGGCGCAGCAGCCTCCGGCGAGCTTTCCCCTCAGTCTCTTCCGGCCAGAGACGTTCCAGAGCTGGGGGGCTCGCCACCCCTGCGGGGGTCTCAGGGTCCGCTAGATCAGGTGCTTCCTGCCGGGCAACCGTTACAGGACACCGGTCTAGCGACCCGTGTAACACCAGAGGCCAGTCTCGAGAGGCTGGTTCCCTTAGTAGATCATTTGGCAGCGTGGAAACTACTGCCCAATGTGTCTGCTTGGGTCCTGCACACTGTAGAGCGAGGTTATCGCATTCAGTTCGGCGCTTCACCTCCGCCGTTCAACGGGGTCTTTCCCACTTTGGTGGGTCCCGAGCAGGGTCTGGTAATGGAGCAAGAAGTAGCTACTCTCCTGAGGAAGGAGGCCATCGAGGTGGTCCCTCCTCAGTTCAGAGAGTCCGGGTTCTACAGCCGGTACTTCATTGTTCCCAAGAAGGATGGGGGCCTGCGTCCCATTTTAGATCTCCGCCTCCTGAACCGCTCAGTCATGCGGCTGAAGTTCAGGATGCTGACTGTAAGACAGGTCGTGTCACAAATCAGGTCCGAGGACTGGTTTGTCACGATAGATCTAAAGGACGCGTATTTCCACGTCTCCATCCTTCCTCAACACAGGAAGTTCCTGAGGTTTGCTTTCAGGGGCGAAGCTTACCAATATCGGGTTCTTCCTTTCGGTCTAGCACTCTCCCCCGCACTTTCACGAAGTGTGTGGATGCAGCTCTGGCTCCCCTGCGACTCCAGGGCATCCGCATACTCAATTACATCGACGACTGGCTTATCCTGGCCCAGTCGGAGATGGTAGCGGTTCGGCATCGAGATGTCGTTCTCGCACACATGAAAGAGCTGGGGTTAAGACTAAACGCCAAGAAAAGTGTGCTTTCTCCAGTACAGAGAACCACTTATCTGGGCGTGGTGTGGGATTCGACCACGATGCAGGCACAGTTGTCTCCTGCTCGGATCGAGTCGATCCTCGCCGCAGTCATGAGAGTGAAGGAAGGCCGGTCACTCACTGTCAAGCAGTTTCAACGACTGCTGGGTCTCATGGCAGCTGCGTCCAACGTGATACCTTTTGGCCTGCTGTACATGAGACCCCTACAGTGGTGGCTCAAGACCAGGGGGTTCTCCCGAGGGGAAACCCGCTTCGCATGATCAAGGTCACGCGGCGATGCCTTCGTGCCTTAGACATGTGGAGGAAACCCTGGTTCTTGTCTCAGGGCCCGGTGCTGGGAGCTCCTTGTCGCCGTGTAACGCTAGCGACGGACGCATCCCTCACTGGTTGGGGCGCGGTCATGAGTGGCCACCCTGCCCGCGGTCTGTGGAGTGGTCGCCATCTCAGTTGGCACATAAATTGCCTGGAGATGCTGGCCGTGTTTCAAGGGCTGAAACACTTTCTCCCGGACCTGAGAGATCGCCACGTGTTGGTCCGCACCGACAACACGGCGGTGGTCTCTTACATCAACCACCAAGGAGGTCTGCGTTCGCGCCCCTTGTACAAGCTGGCGCACCAGATCCTTGTGTGGTCCCAGGGCAAACTCCTCTCACTGAGAGCAGTTTTTGTGCCCGGGTATCTCAATGTGGGAGCAGACGTCCTGTCGAGACAGGGGCCGAGGCCCGGGAATGGATGCTTCACCCCGAGGTGGTGAAGCAGATCTGGAGAGTGTTTGGTCCAGCCCAGGTGGACCTGTTTGCCACGAGGGACAATGCACAATGTCCCCTCTGGTACTCTCTAGTTCATCCAGCTCCACTGGGGCTGGATGCCATGGTACGGACGTGGCCGAGGCTGCGTCTGTACGCTTTTCCCCGATCGCTCTGCTCCCGGGAGTTCTAGAGAGAGTGCGCCGGGATGGGGTTTCCCTTCTTCTAGTAGCCCCGTTCTGGCCGGGCCGAGTATGGTTCTCGGACCTGATTTCCCTCCTCGACGGCTCTCCTTGGGAGATTCCCGTCAGGAGGGATCTCCTCTCACAGGCAGGGGGTTCCCTCCTTCACCCCCGGCCGGAGCTGTGGAAGCTTTGGGTGTGGCCTCTGAGGGGGCGCACCTCTTAGCTTCTGGTCTCTCAACCGAGGTTGTTGAGACCCTACTCCAATCTAGAGCTCCCTCCACGAGGAAACTGTATGCCTTGAAGTGGAAACTTTTCACTTCTTGGTGTGGACGCCGCCAGCAGAACCCAGTTAACTGCCCAGTTGGCTCAGTGCTGGAGTTTCTGCAGGACCGGCTGTCCGCAGGGTTATCCCACTCCACCCTGAAGGTCTACGTGGCGGCCATTGCGGCCTACCACGCCCCTCTCGGTGGTCTCTCCGTGGGCAAGAATCCCCTGGTTACACGTTTCCTCCGCGGTGCACTGAGGCTGAGGCCTCCTGTACGACCTCGTGTTCCCTCCTGGGACCTGTCCGTGGTGCTTGACGCTCTCTGTCTTCCTCCTTTCGAGCCCATTGAAGAGATTTCTGACTGTCATCTGTCCTTTAAGACTTCTTTCCTTTTGGCTCTTTCCTCCCTCAAGAGAGTTGGAGACCTGCAGGCCCTTTCTGTGGCCCCTTCCTTCCTGGACTTCGCTCCAGGCCTCTCTAAAGCTTTTCTTCACCCTCGCACTGGGTATGTTCCTAAGGTCCCTTCCTTTGCACCACGGCCAGTCGTACTTCAGGCCTTCTGTCCTCCTCCCTTTCGGGAGCCTGACCAGCAGAAGCTGAACTGTATGTGTCCAGTTCGAGCGCTGGATGCATACGTTCACCGGGTGGCTACTTGGAGAAGGTCGGACCAGTTGTTCGTTTGCTTTGGTCCTCAGAGACGTGGTCTCCCTGCCTCTAAGCAGACCATAAGTCGGTGGATAGTCGAGGCTATCCTCCTGGCTTATGAGTCTTCGGGCCTTCCTCCTCCCTTGGGGGTAAAGGCTCATTCCACCCGTAGCATGGCGGCCTCTAAATCTTTCCTTGCGGGTATTCCCCTTCAGGATATCTGTAACGCTGCGGGTTGGTCCACGCCCCTTACGTTTGTCAGGTTCTACCGTCTTGACCTCTTGACCCCTGGTTCTTCGGTCCTTCCTAGCTCTTCTAGGCAGGGACTTGGAGCTGGTGGCGTGGGCATCTCGTTCCCATAGCGTTTTCCGACGCGGCTCGAGTTCCCGAAGGGGGAACGTCTCAGGTTACGTATGTAACCCTGGTTCCCGAGGGAACGAGACGCCGCGTCTCGAGGCCAGCTTCCTGCGTCCCTGCGAGCGCTGCTTCTCTTTGAAGCTGCCGTTCATTCTGGCGCACGTGCTTTTATGCTTCCTGGTCTGTGACGTCACCCCTGTGACGTCTCGCTCTTCCATTGGTCTGATTTCACACGTGTTCAGAGCGCGGTCACGCTGGACCAGCGTTCCCATAGCGTTTTCCGACGACCGGCGTAAAAATGTTTCCTCATGGGAACCAGGGTTACAATGCAGAAAACCTCTTGATGTGTTTTTTGTATATGAAATTTAGTTAGAGCCTCAGTTCATAAAACGCTTAGTTAGGGCCTTCTAGGATCGCCAAAACTGATTTTAGGCAACTCAGCTCATGAAACGTAGGCATGCTTGGAAACGCTCTAAAACGTCTTTTCTCAGTCAGAAAACGCTAGTTCATGAAGTTTCATTGAATAAAGCTGACCCAAGTTAAAAAATGTTCACATGCACGAAAGGAATGTTATTTAGAATGCAGAAAGAGACTTCTTAATGTGTTAGAAGTTTATTGTATATGAAATTTAGTTAGAGCCTCAGTTCATAAAACGCTTAGTTAGGGCCTTCTAGGAACGCCAAAACTGATTTTAGACAACTCAGCTCACGAAACCAAGGCATGCTTGGAAACGCTCTAAAACGTCTTTTCTCAGTCAGAAAACGCTAGTTCATGAAGTTTCATTGAAAAAGCTGACCAACATTAAAAATGTTTCACATGCATGAAAGGAATGTTATTTAGAATGCAGAAAGAGACTTCTTGATGTGTTAGAAGTTTTTGTATATGAAATTTAGTTAGACCCTCAGTTCATAAAAACGCTTAGTTGAGGGCCTTCTAGGAACGCCAAAACTGATTTTAGCATGAAA
>NW_026128680.1:0-7396 GCF_022985175.1 Labeo rohita
CGGGCTATAAGCTAGCAACTCAAAACAAAAAATCAAAACAAAACTAGTGATAACAAAGCAATCCGTATGTTTTAGTTGTAGAATACAATAGGGGGTATATTCACACGTTATAAGAAACGAGAATGATGGTGTATAAAATTGATTTTGAATTGAAAAACAGACAATAAGAAATGAACTCGACAGAGCTCAAACTCTAGGCGTGCAACCGCAACAAACCGGAAGTGACGTCAAGTGAAGTGACGTATCTTTCCTTCGTATTTGTCGTATTTCATTATGTTAAGACTTATACCGGCCTTGCCAGGCTTAATCATATGATTATGAATACACTACTCACACTATTTATACTACAAAAGATGTGCAGCAGTAATACCGCTCACACTGATCCAAAATCAGGTCACTGAAGGAGGAACTTGCAGTTACTTGAAGTTTCTTAGTAATTGCTAGTTTTCTTAGTAAATGTGTGAATCTAAAAATATAACTAGTGTAACATTCATTTACATTTATAGCAAAGTATTTGGAAACTTAAAATCTGTCAGTGTCTCCTGGTCACTGAAAAAAAGGAAGTTGTTTTGTTACAGCGGTCAGTTTTCTTAGTAGTTTCCGCCAAATGTGTGTCTAAAGATGTAACTGATTTTTTTCTTTTGCTTCTTTTCATCTAGTCACAATCTTTGTTTAAAATTACAAGCAAATCTTTGCATTTTATAAGTAAAACACTGTTTATACATCATACACTTTACTTTTGAGTTGTCACACATAACTCCGTAACTAGGGGTGTAACGATTCACATCAATCTAGAAACATCGATTTTTGAATCGTGAATCGATGATTTCGGCCAGTAATCGATTTAAAACACTAAGAATCGAATTAATTATATAGCGATTCAGTGCTTTAAAATATAAAATATACACATTAAATTACCACAAGCTTGAATTAATGGAGACCTTGAACAGTGTTGTTCCTTTCATCTCTCCTTCACACGCTCCATTTTCTGCTGGTCACAGGATTGCACGCGCGCTCTCATCGACACGTTTTTTGAGCAGTTAATGTGTGATCTCTCCCTAGTACTTGTGGTCAGTACTGCTAGAGCAGGGGTGCTCAACCCTGTTCCTGGAGATCTACCTTTCGGTAGAGCTCAGCTCCAACCCCGTTTAAAGACGCCAAAACCAACTAATTAGGATCTGAAGCAACACTTGATAATTACAGACAGGTGTGTTTGATCAGGGCTGGAGCTAAACTCTGCAGGACGGTAGATCTCCAAGAACAGGGTTGGGCACCCCTGTGCTAGAGTAAAATAGTTGTACTTTTCTGTAGTTTTTCAGTAGCTCTCATTCATACCTTTGACATTAACTGAGCACTTTGATGGAGCAAAAACAATTTCACTGAATGATCAATAACTTTTAACTTAATGTCGTTAAACCGAAAGTACAAAGAAAATGGTTAAAACAACCACAGAATAAGAGTGAGGTTTCATCCGTGTGAAAGTTGCGTTCCTTACTACATCAGGATCATCATTTGCTGATAGAAAGGAAAAGTTTAAATGCTGTAACATTTTATTTTATGAAAAAAAGATAAAGAAGCATAAAGAAACATCAGGCAAAGGTGTGACATAAAATGTTACCCTTTACATTCACAGAATGCTACACAATAGTTAACATGATAGGCTACTTTTAAAGCCTTTTTTTAAAATCTTGGCTTACACAGGCTACCCTATTAATAAATATACCAAAATGTTTTTAAAATACATTTATTTAATGCTAAGTAAACAAATACATTCACATATTTATGTTCTTAATAAAAAAAAGCCTTGCATTTGTACTTTTAATAGCCTATACTAAACTGGTATAAAGTGTGCTAAATTAGAAATATAGTGCTCAAGTCCAGCTAAAGGTGTACTGAAGCATATTTGATTGTGCTAAAGTGGAACTATTGCAAGTATATTTCTGGTACACTTTAAATATTTTGCATTTAAAGAACTTTTTTATTAAAAGATCATACAATCCTCACCATTAGTGACATTAAAACACATTTTAGGCTTAATATTAATAATTGTGAATTGTGCACATGTATTACTCCAAATAAAGTTTAATTATAATTTTGATATATAAATAAGTCTTGAGGGATATATCAGTAAACATGTTAATAGATCTGAACTATACTTAGTTTGAAATAAATGTATTTTAAATATATTACTTTTCACTAGGGTGAATTTCTACATGTTACGGATCTGGTCGGTGAGCTGCGGACCGCTCACCACCAGATGTCGCTCTCACCTTGCACCTCACTGACTGTTTCACCACACCCTGGACTACATTCCCCATCAGCCATTGCACTTCCTGTTACGCGCTGCCGAGTATTGGATTGCGTTTAGCACTGTTTGTGTTAGCATCTGTACGGAGCGCTAAGTCAGTTGTGTTTTCTAGTCCAGTCTAGTTCCTAGTCATCCGTGTCCTGACCCCCTTGCTTTGTTATATCGTCTTATCTGTCTCGCTGCCTGCCTATCGAAACTCTCGTCTGTCTGACTACTCTACTGCCTGGCCCATTGGATATTGTTTGCTGTGGATCGACCCTCGCCTGTATCACGGATTACTCTCGTCTTGCTGTCTATATACCTGTTTGTCATTGTCTGACCCTGCCTGCCTCGACCATGTCTTTGTCTCGTCGTTTGAATAAAAGTTTGCATATGGATCCGCTTGCCTCTCGTCTCACTCCCTCCGTAACAGAATACTCAGCCAATAAAGGATCCAGCAACTTTTCATCCGGACACCACACAGGTACGGACACTGCAAGACTGTTGTTAGCCCTCGAGCAGGGCACACGATCGCTCAAGGCCTACATTCAAGAATATCTGGACATTGCACACTATTCAACCCTTCCGGACTGTGTTTTGATAGACTTTTTCATTGAAGGAATCAATCAACCCTTAAAAGCAAAACTCCGTCACGAGGGTCTGCGTTCATCATTCTGTCAATTTCTGGACTTTGCCCTGTTGTGTGTGGGCTCGCGGATTACTGTGGGGGTCGCGGAGGAGGAACGCGACAACGCGGTAATGGCGGCCGCGCATCCCGCTCATGTAATGGCGGCGACAGCAGGAGCCCGTGCACAAAATGGCGGAGAAAACAAAGCTCCGTCATGTCACTGCTGCCATGTCAGAGCCAAGCAAAGTGGCAGCTGCGTTCCCCGAGTCAAGTCAAGTTTCCGAGTCCAGTTAAGTTGCAGCTGTGCTTCCTGAGTCAAGTCAAGTTCCCGAGTCCAGTCAAGTTGCAGCTGTGTTTTCTGAGTCAAGTCAAGTCAAGTTTCCGAGTCCAGTCAAGTTGCAGCTGTGCATCCTGAGTCAAGTCAAGCTCCCGAGTCAAGTCAAGTTGCAGCTGTGTTTTCTTAGTCAAGTCAAGTTTCCGAGTCCAGTCAAGTCACAGCTGCGTTTCCTGAGTCAAGTCAAGTTCACGAGTCAAGTCAAGTTGCAGCTGCGTTTCCTGAGTCAAGTCAACTCTCCGAGTCAAGTCAAGGTGCAGCTGTGTTTCCTGAGTTCAGTCAAGTTGCAGCTGTGTTTCCTGTGTCAAGTAAAGCTACAGCTGTATCTCTCAAGTCAAGCAAAGTCACAGCCATGGTTCCTGAGTCAAGCAAGGTCTCACCCGAGTACCCCGAGCCACTGCACAAGATGGCCGCCAGCCCAGAGCCACTGTACAAGATGGCCGCCACGCCAGAGCCTGTCGCCAAGATGGCCGCCACGCCAGAGCCTGTCGCCAAGATGGCCGCCACGCCAGAGCCTGTCGCCAAGATGGCCGCCACGTCAGCCAAGCCAGCGCCCGCTAACGCCACGTCAGCCAAGCCAGCGCCCGCTAACGCCACGTCCGCCAAGCCAGCGCCCGCTAACGCCACGTCAGCCAAATCAGCGCCTGCTAACGCCACGTCAGCCAAGCCACAGCCTGTTCATGTTATGTTTTCTGCTCCTGAGTCTACACCCATCATGACCGCCCCTCCAGATGCGGCTCCTGAATCAAGTCAAGCTACAGCCGCAGCTCCAGAGTCAAGTCAAGCTACAGATGCTGCTCCAGAGTCAAGTCAAACTACAGCTGCCGCTCCAGAGTCAAGTCAAGCTACAGTTGGTCAAGTCGAGAGTCAAGTCAGAGCTGCTGGTCTTAAGGCAAGTCAAGTTACAGCTGTTGTTCCAGTGTCAAGTTAAAGCTGTGTTTCCTGCATCAAGTCTAGTCAGAGCTGCTCTTCCTAAGTCAAGTCAAATCATAGCTGTCATTCCTGTGTCAAGTCAAGTCGGAGCTGCTCTTCCTAAGTCAAGTCAAATTACAGCTGTCATTCCTGTGTCAAGTCAAGTCAGAGCTGCTCTTCCTAAGTCAAGTCAAATTACAGCTGTCATTCCCGTGTCAAGTCAAGTCAGAGCTGCTCTTCCTAAGTTAAGTCAAATTACAGCTGTCATTCCTGTGTCAAGTCAAGTCAGAGCTGCTCTTCCTAAGACAAGTCAAATTACAGCTGTCGTTCCTGTGTCAAGTCAAGTCAGAGCTGCTCTTCCTAAGTCAAGTTAAATTACATCATTCTCAGTATGTGGACCGCACACTATGCTCCAGAGATCCCGTCTGTCACCAGGTCTGCTCCAGAGGTGTCGTCTATCACCAAGTCTGTGCCAGAGGTCTCGTCAGGCCTCCCAGAGCCTAGTCACGTTATGTCTACCAGTGTGATGGCGATCACCATTCTCAGTATGTGGGCCGCACACTACAGAGGCTCCAAGTCTGCCCCTGAGGGTCTCAAGTATGCTCCAGAGGTCACCAAGTCTCTCCCAAGCCTACTCCAGAGCTCACGTCTGTTCACAAATATGTCCCTGAGGTCCCGTCTGGTCCCAAGTCTGCTCCAGAGGTCCCGTCTGGTCCCAAGTCTGCTCTGTCTGGTCCCAAGTCTGCTCCAGAGGTCCCGTCTGGTCTCAAGTCTGCTCCAGAGGTCTCGTCTGACCACCACAATGTCTGTCAGCGCTAGCTGTAGAACCTCTTATGGAGGGGGCGTTATCCTGTAAACTCTCTGCTTCTCTCTTCATTCTCTCTGCCTCTTCTATCCCTGCTCTCCCCAGGTCCCAGTCCTTGACGCGGGTGCCCGCTCTGCCCTGGAGGGCTTCTGCGCCTCCTGTTTCGCCCTGGAGGGCTTCTGCGCCTCCTGTTCCGCCCTGGAGGGCCCCTGCGCCTCCTGTTCTGCCCTGGTGGGCTGCTCCAGGGCTCCTGTGCCTCCTGTCATGCGCCTCTTCCTGTGCCTCCTGCTCCGCCCTGGAGGGCTCTGCGCCTATGTTACAGATCCTGCTCCGTCTCCGTCTCCGCCCTTGCCCTGCCGGTTCTGCCTCAGTCTCCTGGCCCTCCCACCAGATCTGGTCGGTGAGCTGCGGACCGCTCACCACCAGATGTCGCTCTCACCTTGCACCTCACTGACTGTTTCACCACACCCTGGACTACATTCCCCATCAGCCATTGCACTTCACCCGTGTCCAGTCAGAGACACTATTTAAACCCCGGTCTTCCTGTTACGCGCTGCCGAGTATTGGATTGCGTTTAGCACTGTTTGTGTTAGCATCTGTACGGAGCCCTAAGTCAGTCGTGTTTTCTAGTCCAGTCTAGTTCCTAGTCATCTGTGTCCTGACCCCCTTGCTTTGTTATATCGTCTTATCTGTCTCGCCGCCTGCCTATCGAAACTCTTGTCTGTCTGACTACTCTACTGCCTGGCCCATTGGATATCGTTCGCTGTGGATCGACCCTCGCCTGTATCATGGATTACTCTCGTCTTGCTGTCTATATACCTGTTTGTCATTGTCTGACCCTGCCTGCCTCGACCATGTCTTTGTCTCATCGTTTGAATAAAAGTTTGCATATGGATCCGCTCGCCTCTCGTCTCACTCCCTCCGTAACACTACATATGCTATGTGTCATGCCATAACATCGTTAAACTAACATCTAAAGTGGACAGAAGTGTTTTTTGTTTGTTTGTTTTTTTTCCCCCACATCTCCAGAGTGAAGAAACGGGCAGGAAACATCATCAAAGACCCCCCTCACCCCGGACACAACCTTCTCTCCTCAGGCAGACGCTACAGATCCCTGAGCACTAGAACATCTAGGCATAAAAACAGTTTTTTTCCCAAATGCCATCTCCAGCTTATAAAGCTAAACAATAAATTATTACCTGTGACCTAATTAATTTCTGTATTTTTTCTCCATTTCTAATTATTGTCTCTTTCTGTAGTATATTATTATGTAAATACATTTGCATATCTCTTTCTTTATACAGCTATATATAGTGTAAATACTATATATAAATAATGCACAAATCTGTACATAAATCTTGTTTCAGACTCATACACATTATTATTTATTTTAAGTTTAAGTTTACATTTATTTAATATAAATGTTTTCTCTGTTCTCATGTCAGAAATCTATGTATGTATGTATGCATGTATGTACCAGGAGCACCTTTAAAATAACACAACAAATTCCTCGTGTTTGCGCACACCTGGCGAATAAAGCTAATTCTGAGTCTGAATCAGTTCACTGTTTACCCAAAGATTCACAGCCCTATCTGTAACACTAAAGTGACACAGTCAAAAAAAAGGCTGCAATAACAGCCAACATGATAGGGAACGCTCATCCAGAGTAAAAATTATAAAGTTGATATTGTACAGTCAACACTCTAAAAAAAAAAATAATACAAAAAAAATCGCTAAATAGCACTAAAAGTTTAGCACTATTTGGCTTGTGATCATAAGGGGAACCACTTTAAGTGCTACATAGCACCTATATCTTTAAAGATGGTGTTATATAGCACCTTAACCACCCCAAAGAAGCACTGAAGAACCAATTTTTTGTGTGAGTCTATAATTTAAATTGTTAAACAACAAACCACCAGAGCACCAATATAATAGAAACTTAAAATGAAACAAAATGAAATTACATGAAATGTTGATGTGGGTTTAAGATATTTTATTATGTAAGAAGATACATTTGTCAGGCATTCACCTCAGCCACCCTCACTGTCGATGTCACAGCACACCCACTCTCTCTCACCCGAGTACTGATTGCCAACACCTGTTCCTACTCAGCCCCGCCCTATAAGGCCCTGGCAAACAGTACTTCACTGTCTGGTCTACCGTTCACAACCTGCTGCTAGCTCCAGACCTCTCCACACTCTTCTCCCGGATATTCCTTGCTACAACCAAGACTCTTTGCTGTGTTTACCACTCGGACTCATTTACCATCTCAACTTACCAACGGACTTGCAGATAAGCATTGCTTTTTGCTCCACTATACTTGCACGTCGTTCCTTCAACATTGTCAATAAAACTCCTGTTTGGTTTGCACCTAATATCTGCCTCTGGTCTTATCCCTCTGATATCGTGACAGAAGACCAGACCAACACA
>NW_026128681.1:0-7392 GCF_022985175.1 Labeo rohita
TTAATTTGCTGCAGTTTTGTTGTGACTTTAGCTTACTTGTATGTATTTATTTTAATTTTTTATTAATATATTTTACTTGATAAAGTTAACAAATAAACTATAAAATGAAGTAAATAAACACATTTAATGCAAACTTAATGAAATTAAGTATAATAAATAATGAAGCAAACATACTGCATAAATCAAGTGAATACATAGATTAAATAAAAATTAAATTATGAAAAAAATGAATAGAATAAATGTAATAGAAAATAAATAACTAAAGTAACATTATACAATTAGTGAATAAATGCATTTAATAAAAAACTCTTCATAAAAGTACATTTTTTATTAATATATTTTACTTAAATGCATTTATGCACTTCTTTTTATTCTTTTTTCATTACTTAAATTTTATTAAATCTATTTATGCATTTAATATATTCACTTCATTATTTATCATACTTAATTTTATTAGGTTTTTCTTAAATGTATTTACTTCAGTTTATAATTTATTTTACTTAGTTACTTTACTTAAATTTTATTAATATAATTTACTTAATACAGTTAACAAATAAACTATAAAATGAAGTAAATAAATACATTTAATAAATACTTAATGGAATTAAGTATAATAAATAATGAAGCAAACATATTGAGTGAATAAATAAATTTAATAAAAATTAAGTAATGAAAAAATAGAATACATTTAATAGAAAATAACTCATTGATCTTTCTTAATAGAAAGTAACTTTATAAAATTTGTGAATAAATACACTTAATAAACTTAATGTTTGATTTTTATTTAAATATTTCACTTAAATGCATTTGTTCATTTCTGTTTATTCTATTTTTTCAGTACTTCATTTTTATTGAATGTATTTATTCATTTTATATATTCACTTGATTATTTATTATACTAAATTTAAGTTATTACATGTATTTATTTCATTTTACAACTGACTTTTTTTTTTTATGTATTCATTTAAATTTCTATTTATATATTTTAATTAATACAGTTAACAAATAAATTACAAAATGAAGTGAATAAATACATTTAATAAAAACTTAATAAAATTAAGTATAATAAATAATGAAATGATCATATTAAATGAATAAATAAACAGATGTAATAAAATTAAGTAATGAAAAAAATAAATTAAATATTTTGAAAAGAAAATAAATAAATAATATTTAAAAATTAGTGAATAAATGCATTTAATAAACTTATTTTTAATTTTATTAATATATTTTACTGAAATGCATTTATTAACTTCCTTTTATTGTATTTTTTTCAATTGTATTAAATCTATTTATTTATTCATTTAAAATGTTCACTTCATTATTTATTATACTTGATTTCATTAAGTCTATGAAATGTATTTATTTCATTTTATAATTTATTTTACTTAGTCATTTTTTAAATTCATGGCCAGTTGTCATTTTCTTGGTCTCCCCGCTCTCAAGCCCCGTCACAGGCCTGCAACGATTGGTTTTGTTTATATTCAGGACAGGGACCGTATGTGTGAGTGTTGGGCCCACTTTATTTGACTATAAGGATTTCTACTGATTTCCAGTTTCAGTTTTGACTGGTATAAGGTGAATGTGGGTTCATATTTGAATTGTCTCATTGTGTATCAGACCTGGTTTAACTGGGTTTCAATTTGCTGCACAAATTTATAGTCCTTTAATCTCTATGGGATATTTGATTTTGCATTTAATAATTTCATTAAAATATATATCCTTGCTCTAATTCCCATTTCTTTGTGTACGTGGATATTTTTGGGTATTTAGCAGAGATAATTGTTTCCGGTTAAGTTTAAATACATTGGTAATACGCAAACATAACACCCAACAATTATTATAATTTAATAGTGTTTAAATTGAACACAACCCAGGGCCCCATTCCTGTGTGACATTTACCAAAGTAGTTCAGTTACATCCCATAACCATCATAGGAACAGAGGGTTACAACTACTAAGATCTACTATATAAGAACTACATATACATGTTCATAATTGATGTAAATAATGCAAAATGTATAATTAATTCTAAAATGAAGATCATGGTGACCCACTGGACTGGGGTATTACCAAATACTTCAGAAGGAATTACTAATTATTTGGATCTGTAAGTGAAGATCATGATAACTCCTTAGTAATAACTAATGTCATTAAAAACTATTGAGGTTTTTGTAAGGTTCTGGATAGTTATACTTCCGATGGCTTTGGTAACACTTTATACATTACTAGTGGGTTACCATGATCTTCACTTTAGAATACGGATCCAAATAATTAGTAATTCCTTTAGAAGGATGTAGTAATTAAGTCATTACTATCCAAAACCTTTCATATACCTCAGTAGCTTACAATGATTTCAGTCATTACTAGAGAGTTATCGTGATCTTCACTTTAGAATAAGGATCTAAAAAATTAGTAATTCCCTCTGAAGGATTTGGTATTACCAGAGTCATTACTAGTGGGTTACCATGATCTTTGCTTCAGAATTAATTATACATTTAGCATTATTTACATTAATTATGAACATGCATATAGTAGTTCTCTGGGAGATATAAAAAAAATAGTAGTTACTGTTTAGCTAATAGTGAACTACCACTTCAACTGAGAACTATTACTTACTGATTTGTTAATCAGAGTTTCTTGTTAGTCAATAATAGTTACTAGAATGTTAATAGTGCATTAGTCATTTGTTCCTGTGTAGTTATTCACTAATGATGGATCTGTATTCTAAAGTGTTACCAACTCATCTGTACTGAGTCTCTTTCGAGTGCCTTCATGAATATTAGCTGTGATCATAGTGACAGTGACTAAAATAAATATTGAAGATAGAGATGTCCATAACACTGTATGACATTACAGACCTAATTGTCCAGTGTGTTTCTGTTCACTCAGCACACGTTTACTGATAAAGTGGATTTGAGTACTGAGATGTTTAAGTCACTTCATAAAATTAAGTTAAAAAGTACATAAAAAACCTGAAAGTGCTCTATTTTCACAGAAAAACTGTGTGCTTAATACACTAAAACTTACTTCTTAAGATAATCTACAGGAAGTGTTATACAATCTATATATATATATATATATATATATTTATTTATTTATATATTTATATATTTATATATTTGGTTACCACTTATAGTAAACTTGAACCCACTTGTGTATGAAAGATGAGTTCAAGTGTACTACAAGTGTAACTAAATACATGTTTAATATTATATTAAAAGCACATTTAAGTTCATATACATGCATGGTGTCCCAAAATATTTGAGTACACTTACATTAAGTTTATCTTATAAAGTACTAAAGAATAATTTTGTGAATTGAATACAAAATTAGTATGTGAAAATAGTGCACTTTAAGGACATTATGCACCTTTTTTGACCTGGGTTGTCACTCTCAACTGAACTGTTTGTGTCATTATAGCTGTATTCTTAATAAAATAAGCATCAACATTACTGATAAAATGGTATATCTGACATTGGATATTTGTAGAATAGCTTGAATGAAGCTGTGATTTTAGGGTGTTTTCACATATGGTTTGTTTTAAAGGAACCAAACCCAGTTCACTTAAAGTGAACCAGAAAGGGAAGCAGCTGAAATTGACCTCAGTCCTTTTGGTGTTCACAATATAATGGACTCAAAAGAGAACCTGGTTCTTTTCGTGGTTCTCTTCAGCACTTAAGTGATACCAGACCCTTTCTTGTTCACACCACAACTTCATAAGAACTCAAACCTCTGCAGCTTTCTGAGCAGCAGTGAAATGCTGGAGTTGAACCTAGTGGACAGTGAAGTGGGTGAGGAAGAGCTGGCAATCCCTGATCATGACACCAGTCAAGAGCTTTAACATCACATTTCAGTCAAATTTAAAATGAAAAGGAAACACTATGTACAAAGTTAATTAAACATCTTTTTTTTCCTCAGTTAAGATAGTATTAAAATGTTTCTTTGCTATAACTTTGGGAAAAGTTACTTTTAAAAGTATTGTATTACAATATTGTGTTACTCCCTAAAAGTAACTAATTACGTTACTTACTTTTTATAGGAATTAATGTGTTAAGTTTACTTTTGTGTTACTTTTTAAATCTGGGCAGGGTTTGCTTGTTTGTTTTTAATATAATATAAGTTCTATCTTTGGCAAATGTAAAAAAAGTTCAACACTCTAGCTGTGTCCAAAATCGTTCACTCGTTCACTCATTCACTCATTCACTAATTCCTATCGCAGCCTTCGAAGTCACTGCCTGATAAAGCAGCGAGGCAGCAAGTCAGCTGACTAGGCTTTCGGACGCAGCCTATATCAGGAGAGAACGAAGTGAAGTGAACGAATTCGGACGATGACGTATACATTGCCCGTGAGACTTGCAAAAACATCATCACATATACTTTAAAATTACATGTACCTGATTTTAGAAAATAATATCAATAACACTTCAGATTGCTTTATATTGTAATTATACATACATCTGCATATATCATGAATTTGTTTTGCTTATATGTTAATAATCATTAAATACTATTAAAATACAAACAAAAATAAATACACATAACACGTTCATATGTATTTATTGTTTGTAGTACCTTGAAATTCTCCCGTGCAGCGTTTGCACTCAGAAGATGCAGATGGTCATAGAGCGCCACCAGGCGACCGTTAATGTGAAATCAGAATGAACACGCTACCAACGGACATTTAATTTAAATATCACCAAATTATCATCATATTTGTAAATGAACAAAGATGCCACCTTAGTAAATTAGTAAAATATTACACTCAGTTAAAGCCTACGTTAAATATAAATAATGCATGAAATGAACGTTAAAGCTGAAATGAGACAGATGTAAAGGGCATCTCTCATTTAAACTCGCTCTCCCCCGCTCTCTCTTCGAGCTCGTCGGTTCTCCGCATTGGATTGTGGGAAATAATGCTTCAGCAAGTGTACATCGGTTGTCCACTCGAAATCAGAATGCACTGTGGGTAAAAGTCGTTCACTCAGGCTGCGTCCGAAACTTGGGAGTACGAACTTGGGAGTACGAACTCCCGAGGACAGAAGGACGCAAGTCCTGTAAGGCCCTGATCACACCGAACGCGTTTTTGCATCGAGAGGCGCCTTTTTTAAATTGTTTTCTATAGGCAGTGAGCGTTATGCGCGCTGTTTATGTTTTAACCGCGTTTTAACTCGCGTTTTAACCGCCTGCTGTGCCTCGCGTTTTTGCCGGAGCGCTCTGAGCGCCTGAAGTTGAAAAAAAGCAACTCTGAGCAGAAAAGCGCCCGACGTCATCGCGTTTTTTTCCATTATCCAATCGAATGAATGAAGAGGCGGGCCTTCTGTTGTAGTGACGAAAGTTTTACCGTTGCTTAAAAAGTCCGGAGACTGCAGTGATGGAGGAGAAACTTTTGGTGTCTATCGCGGGTTACCCGGAGCTGTATGTTTTAAGTTTTTTGCTAATATGACAGTTTACTTAACAGCTAAAAACCAAAGCTTTTAGAGCGCTCGCGCTATAATCCTTTGATTAGATTGACAGGACGGCTGATTTGATGGTTGCCTAGCAACATAAAAAACCGCAACGCACTGCTCTTTTTTTTAAAAGTCACCAGAAAAAGGCAGTGCGGTGCGCCTCGCGTTTTTAGAACTAAAAAACGCGTTCGGTGTGATCGGGCCCTAATTCTGCAAATGGAACAGCAGCGTACTTGATAAGGTCAGTCAGCTCGCCTTATCTACTCCGGTTATCTTCACTGTACGTATTTACAATAAGACGAAATATGATATCAACCACCTCTGCCTCTTTTCGTTTTCATTTAAACATATTAATAGCTGCAAAAATGTGGTTCATGCAACGCGTACACGCATTAATGAACAATATTAGCTATTATAAAAGTATAAGTATAAAGTATAAGAGACGTATGTAATCGGAAATGAAGACAAAAGCAAAAAAATCAGTCAAATGCATGCTAAAATGTCAGCATTGAATTACGATTGATAAATAAATAATTTATGAAGCATAACTTTGTCCTCAGGCAAAACGATATACCCTGGAATAAATAATAGATTCACGAGACCTAAAATTAGCTGTTAGATTTACCCACAACGAATTATACCTCTTGATTAACCACTACAGCGACGTCAGGACCAGCGGCAAACGTCAGAAGGACTAGCCGTGGTGAGGCTCTCTCTGCGGGATACATGAGCACTGATCACCCGGTGTTCGCCTGGAACTCACATCTCCGAAATCGGCAAAACAATTTTTTTTTAAATAGGCGTGGTCTTTGTAAATAAACCGCAGATTTGAGTTTTAAACAACTACATTCTCGTCTGAAATACTCTTTAAACTACATTTCATGACACAATAACAGTAATATTTTGAAAATCATGCGGGTTTTCGCCTCCGCCATTAACGCTCGCTAATTGGTGCGAAATGCATTCTGGGATACATGGCTGCCTCAAGTTCGCACAAGTCTCCTCTTGATGCATCCTTGATAAAAGGGGCGGAGCAAGAACACATCCGGGGATTTGAACTGTACTTGGCTAGATGTGAACTTTAAATTGGAACAGTACTTGGGCGACGACTGATGATGTTTCACAAGTACACAAGAACACAAGTACAGACAAGAACACATATTGAGAAACGGCTAATGACTTCGAAGGCTGCGAAGGAAACTCTAGAAACAGTTTCGGACTTCAGAGGCAGCGGAACGTGACGCCGTTGCTAGGTTACCTAACGGTTAAGTTGTAGATTTTGTAGAAAAACGGTTTTAAACAGTTATGTATAAATGATTTAATAATACACAAAGACCTCAATGCATTGTCATTAAAGGTCTGTGCGACAGAAAAGAGGCAGAGAATGACATTTTTTGCTTAAAAAATAAAAGCACTGATGCAAGTATTATTACAGAACAGGTCATTGTTATTAGTGACTGTTTCGTTATTATTGGTAGTATATTGTAAATGTTATTCTTATTTACTACTCATTTGAACCCTTTTAACATTTTTGTAAAATACTATTATTACAAACAATATTATTTATGATGTTTTAACACTATTACTATTCATAAAGTATATCATGGTCAAGATCTCATCTATTATATAAAGTAGCACGTTTAATTTCACCAGAATATCTTTATTTATATAGCCTATATGACGCACACACACAGGATTGTGGGAAATCGGAGGCAGTGAAGGATACATCTATGCTGCCTTCAAAATTCAATCAGAAGAAGATACCTCCGGAGACAGGAAGTGAAGCAGAATTTGGATTCGGACGTGCCTTGATGCCTTCCTGTCTTGGAATGCTGCCTCCGAAGGTTTTAGAGCTTTCGGACGCAGCCTCAGAATTCGGACAGAACTACAAAATGTCTGACACCTGATATAGTGCACTATATAGTGGATAGTGAGCGGTTTCA